>NC_079459.1:7387391-7549891 GCF_903798145.1 Danio aesculapii | reverse complement strand
CGGTTTACCCCACAGTCCAATGACATGGGCTATAGGTGAATTGGGTAAACAAAATTGGCTGTAGCGTATGAGTGTGTGTGAATCCGAGTGTGTATGGGTTTTTCCCAGTACTGGGTTGCAGCTGGAAGGACATCCACTTCGCAAAATATATGCCGGAACAGTTGGTGGTTCATTCCGCTGTGGCAAACACTGATGAATAAACTAAGCCAAAGGAAAATTACTGAATGTAAGCATGAAATAAGGTGGCAAAAATAAACATGTGAGACCTCAAATGCAAGAAGCAGAGCTCAATATCCACTGTGGTGCTAATAACGGAACTCTTTGGAATGCAATACAAATGCGCCAGTCGTAGCTTTGGTAATGCAAGTGTAATGTAAACAGCAGTATGGACCATAATCAAATATTTCTGTTTTGGGGGCTCCTTTATTTCCTGATATTTTCTTCGATGAATAACAATCAATCAATCAATCAATCAATCAATTAATTAAAGTAAGTAAATAAATAGCGCTCATCCAGTAGCCAGCTGCAGATATTTTGGTTGCCAGGCAACAGAATGGTGATATCATGTGCACATGCACTCTAAAGCCACAGTCACAAAAGAGTTTGAGCATGTGAAATTCTGTTGTATGGAGCTGCAAAAAGGGGTGGGATTAAACAAGATAATTAAACGTTAAAAAAAACGAGACATTGCTCCATATCTTAAATTTCTGCCCAGACACCCGATTGGTCTCATGCAGTCAAGTGATGTGATTTCACAGGTCAGAGTTCACAAAGCTTGAACTTTCCAATGCAGTGAACTACAAAACTTGTCGCAGGAGGTTGCATTTCCGGTCTGCTGCATTCGCTAGAGTATGAATGGATGTCTATGGGGAGAAAAGTGCAGTGTGATGGCAGCTTACCGCAGAGAGGTAGAAAGATTTAAATCGGAGTTAAGCCAAAACTTTTTTTGCAACTTATTTATACTTGTTAATTAGTAGTTTGCTTTCAGTATGTGCCGATTAGATGCAACCAGTCTTGTGTCTTCCCAGCCAAGTTCGCTTCCCGCTACCTTTGAAGGGATAATTCACCCAAAAATTACATTTCTGTCATAATGTAACACCCTTCACTTGAGCCAAACCTGTTGGATTTTCTCTATTCTGTTGAACACAAAAAGAAGATATTTTGACAACAAAATCTAAAAATCTGTAACCATCGACTTCCATAGTATTTGTTTTTCCTATTATGGTTACAAGTTTTTAGCTTTCTTCAAAATATCTTCTTTAGTGCTCAACAGAATAGAGAAAATCAAACAGGTTTGGAACCATCTGAGGGTGAGCAAGTAGGGAGTAAATTTTTATTTTTTATCAACTACCCCTCTGACGAATTGCTCAGGTCCCAGGTTTGAGTATTATTTTCAAATACATACAGGTCTGGGTCGATTTGTGTTCGGGTATAAATTTTTTAACCTGTGGAGACCTCTATCGTGGGGTACGGCAATCAGTCTATGCAGATGTATAAATCAGAATAAATTCACTGGTGGTGTGAATGGAGCTTGAGAACAGTAGCCAGCATCAAGATGATTACTATCAGTACACAACTTCTAGCGAACACTACTTACAAACTTGTTTTTTTACTTCTGATCAAAAAATGAAAAGACATTCACTTTGAGTTTATTGGGACCTTAATTCTGTACTGACTATACAGTTGAAGTCAAACTTATTAGCCCTATTGTGATTTTCTTTTCTTTTTTAAACATTTCCAAAATTCTGTTTAACAGAGCAATTAAATTTTTTCAAAGTATTTCCGATAATATTTTTTCTTAAGGATATTTGTTTTATTTTGGCTGAAATAAAAGCAGTTTTAAATTTTTTAAAAAACATTTTAAGGTCAATATTATTAGCCCCCTTAAGCAATTTTTTTTTTCCAATAGTCTACAGAATAGACATGGGACGATAACCGTTTTCAATGTATACCGCGGTTTTTAAAAAATGTTATGCATTACCGTTCCTAAGGTATAAGTAAGATGTATGTTTTTTACAACAACAGTATCTCCAGCAAAAAGATCTCCAAAGATGCTGATTTGAATTCATTTATTTATCTGTGTTTTTTTAAACTAATGAAGATAGCAGAAGTCAAATATTCATTTTAATTATTTAGCCTGACATGTTTACTGCTCCAAAATATTTGAAATGTTTCTTAAATAAAATATTTTGTGTTCAAATGGGTAAAAAGTTTTTATTTTTTTACCAAGACATTTAAAAAAGAACTTATTTTAGAGCAGTAATCATAATACCGTCAAACCGTGATATTTTTATCCAAGGTTATCATACCGTCAGAATCTAGGCACTGCCCCATGCCTACTACAGAACAAGCCATCATTTTACAATGATTTGCCTAATTACCCTAACTTGCATAATTAACCTAGTTAAGCCTTTAAATGTCACTTTAAGCTGAACAGTATCTTGAAAAATATCTAGTAAAATATTATTTACTGTCATCATGGCAAAGATAAAATAAATCTGTAATAGAAATGAGTTATTAAAACTATTATGTTTATAAATGTGTCGAAACAAATCTTATTTTCTTTAAAAAGAAATTTGGGGGGGGGAGCGGTGAATACACTGAGGGCTATTAATTCTGACTTCAACTGTACTAAAACAACCAGCCTAAAAATCTAGACCTAGAATCTAAAAAAACCAAAAAAGAATTACATTCTCATTAATCGACTGTAAGCATATTTTGGATACTTCAAGTTTGAGCCCAGTCTAACATGCTCCTTAACACACCGGAGAAATTTTGCGGCTGCACTGCGTAGGAGTTACGCCAGTCCTGGCCGTAGCTGATGTGGTTGATGTACCAGGGGGCAGAGAGCAGAACCCTGTGCCCGGCCTTGGTCATCTTGCTCAGTTCGGTCTGATAAGTTTCACCCTTCCAGATTTCCAGAACTGTGCCCAGTGGAATCTGAGAGAGAGTAAACACACACGAAATGCTGGGTCACAAGATTTACCAGCCTGTTCTGTCATTTAAAAAAATGGGGATTTACACATTAATCGAGAATATTGGAGAGCGATGATAGGAAATTATGGGCATACGAGGTGGAAATGAGATTTAAAAAATTTTGCAAAACTCAAAAAACCCACATGAAAACCAGAGGTCAACATTTAAAGTAGCAGGACAAGGTGTTGATGAATTAAAACAGTGCTTTTGGTTTGATGTATAAAACCAGTGCTTTTTTTTTTGGTTTTGCTTTAAATCTTCTGAGTGGCAGAGGAAACTGCTTGTGTTAAATGTACATTGTTTGACATATTTGAGTTCATAAGTCGACTCATGACTGACACCTTTTGGTAAAAAAGTGCTTTGCAATGATTATGGATCTTAGGGCCAATAGGGCAACTTGTGGAATATGTTATCTTTAAAAAAGTAGTATTGTAAAGTTAATTAGTGAGTGAATTTATTGTTGTTTATATGTTATTGTTACTAAAGCTAAAATGAAATGAAGCTGAACTAAAATAAAATATAAATGTAACAAGAAAAACTAATACTTAAATGAAAATTAAAAATACTGCTTTGGCAACTAACTGAGAAGAACTGCTAAAACTTTAACAAAGACTAAAATTAGAAAAGTAAAATAAATGAATAAAAAATAAAGTGTTTTTTAAAATGTAAATAAACAACAAAAAAAAAAAAAATAATAATAATAATAATAATAATAATATTACACATAAATTTTGCATTGCCAATTAATATATGTATATTAGGGGTGTGAAAATTAATTGTTTGACGCGAACAATTCGATATCGGTTCTGTAATAATCATAACTGGTTATTTACTGACGTCATTTATGACAGTAGTTTACTATGGTGAGGGAGGAGACCACGAGTAATTAAAACGCTTTGCTGGACAGTCTTTCACTGACAGGAAAGTACATCAGAACCCAGCCAGGGAAAAAAAAATGAAAGCTGAATCTCTCTTTATCTGTGGCCCTTTTGACCTATTGGCGTGTTGGTGAGGTACAATAAAAAAATGTATCTCCTTTTTCAGCTTTTACAACAATAATGTTACTTGTGGAGCGAGTTTTCCCCATCGCGTCGCCGTCTATAATGGATCAGCTGATCACCGCAGTCATTTAACATCAGTGTCCGTGTCACTGTTTGCTGAACAGCACCACAGTTACGCTGATCGTTAAAGCAGGCGTTTCAAAACTCACTCAACAACGAAGCAGGCGGGATAATATTTACATTTGTTTATTTGCTACAAATGCTCATGTTGTTCTGTGCATGTACTTGAGCTTTGTTTGATACATTCAGGTAAAATTAAAGGTACAGTACATATATCTGACTGCTTGTTTTAAAGAACAAAATTGTATTACAATTAAAATATAGATAAAAAAAGATATTTTTAACACAAGAATAATTATGTTGCTAAGTAAAATATCAAACTGTGTATAGAAAGCATCATCAATGCACCGTGATGCACGAGATATCGGATAGGGTATATGCAGAGGCTTTTTTTCTTACCATACTGATAAACTTCCGGTGAACGGTTAATGTGACTTTTTCAATTTTATACGGTTCCTTTTACAGCATCGATGTTGTAATGTAATTAAAATATAATCAGTTAAATAGACTTTGGCATTCATTTAGTTGCTCAAGTGTAAAACGAGATAAAAAGCCGTTTACACGCATGCGCCCATCAGGATTAGCAAGCTAGCTCAAAAGCTTTATTAAATAAACTGGGGTAAAATAGATGTTCATATTTTAAAGACATGGCGCAGAAAAATGTAATTTAATGCAATGCTTCTTAAACATTTTGAGACCCACTTTATATCGTATATCACTCAGGAAGTGGAGATCGCTGATTTTTAAAGAAAACAGACCTTAAATGCACCAATTTTGTAACTGCCTACAATTCACCAGAAGTGCTGGACCCAGGTTATTGACAATTTAAAAGTCCTTCTGCATATACCATATTGCACCAAATCGATGGCATGATAATTGTAACTGAACCGAACCGTGAGACCAGTGTAAGTTCACACCCCTAATATATATATATATATATATATATATATATATATATATATATATATACACACACACACATACATACATACACACATACACACACACACACACACACACACACACACACACACACACAGAATAAAAGTAAAAGTATAAATGCTAAAAAGAGCACTTAAATAGTCAAAATAATCATAACTGCTCAAAATATTGTTATTAAATATTATATTCTATATTTAAAAATATTCTATAAAATTCTGCAATCTGTAAAAGCTCAAATAAAAGTAAACAATTTAAATGACAAATGTTGCCACTAACAGTTAGTGGTGAAGTATTAAAACTAAAATTTAGCTCAAAATAAGCTTAAAACAAAATTATATAATAAAGTTATTTAAATATTATAAGTTGACTCAAAATATTAATAAAATAAAAAGATTTATATAAAAAAACTTTTAGCAGAACACACACGCATGCTGCATGGACATGATAAAACCGAATTAGCACTACACTGAACCACAGCACTGCAGTCTTTTGTTAGTAATTTGACAGACAGGTTCTGACCCCTGAAGGCTAAGGGCCGGACTCCATAGTATCGCGCCCAGTTCTGAGTGGGAATGGGCAGGTCCAGGTAAAACGGCGCTGCCAGGATCACCTTTAACCCTGCTTTAGTAACCCGGCGCATCTCGCACAGATAACATCCCTGCTTCCAGACCTCCACCACGTACTGAGATCTGGGCTAGAAGAGAAGCGCTCAGTCCTGTTAAACACACATACACACACACACTTCCGTCTTCAGGTCTGAGTGTTTGCTAGAACAGATTTTTACTCACTCGTTCGTGGTAGTCAAACACGTCCTGCCAAACAATGGAGGTTTTGTTGAGAGCAGCCGTTATGTTCATTATACTGGAAAAACAGAAAGGAATATAGATAATATAAATGATATAAAATATATATATATATATATATATATATATATATATATATATATATATATATATATATATATATATATATATATATATATATATATATATATATATATATATATATATATATATATATAAATAAGAGTGAAAAACAACAGATACAGTAGCTTAACAATGTTTATTATGCAGCAAATCTGGCAACTTTCTTGATTTAACTTTTTTCTGAATCAACTATTACTACAAGATCAAAAAGATCATTAGTTGCAAAAACTAAACTAAAATAAACATTTAAACAAACTAGTAAAATACTTGTGAAATGTAAATATGTATTATTTTAGAAATGCAATATATACAGTGTATGTTTCAAATGAGAAATGTTGTCTTACTAAAAGGAAAAAATAAAGTGAAATGTGAATTAAAAAAATTTATTTAAAATATATACCAAATAGGTTGTTTTTTGGGGGGCATTAAATTTTTTTTTTTTTTAAATAAAATAAAAATGTCAAATATTAACAATGAAAATAACAAAAGCACAGACAAAACACTAAACCCTAAACAAAAATGAAAATCCCAAATATTACATAGTAATAGATCAAAATTAAACAAATGTTTAGCAAATTAAACATTTCTGATGTACTTCATTTTATAAAATTGTTGGGAAAAACAAGATGAAGCACTAAAATGTCTAAAACTACATTTAGAAAAAATTATAATAAATAAATAAATAAATAAATAATAAACCCCAAATGTATAGCTAAAATATAATCAAAAGAATAAATAAATATAAATAAAATATAATAGTTCTTTATATACATTCATTCGTTCGTTTTCTTTTTGGTTTAGTCCTTTTATTAATCAGGGGTTGGTTGCCACAGCGGAATGAACCGCCAACTTATCCAGCATATGTTTTACGCAGCGGATGCCCTTCCAGCTGCAACCCAACACTGGGAAACACCCATACAGTCTTGCATTCATACACATACACTACAGCCAATTTAGTTTATTCAATTCACCTATACCACATGTCTTTGGACTGTGGGGGAAACTGGAGCACCCGGAGGAAACCCACACGATCACAGGGAGAACATACAAACTCCATATAGAAATGCCAACTGACCCAGCTGGTGCTCGAACCAGCGATCTTCTTGCTGTGAGGCGATCGTGTTACCCACTGCGCAACCCTGATGCCCTTATATTTAAATATATTTATATATTAAATATATATTTAAATTAACATTTTAATGGGATATATATATATATATATATATATATATATATATATATATATATATATATATATATATATATATATATATATATATATATATATATATATATATATATATATATATATATATATATATATCTATCTATCTATCTATCTATCTATCTATCTATCTATCTATCTATCTATATATATATATATATATATATAATGAAATCCCAATAAAATGTTAATTTAAATGAATGATCCAATATTTAACAGAAATAGAGTATGAAAGGTCTCTGGAATCATAATAGACTGGAGACTGCAGTAATGATGCTAAAAATGAAACATTATTTTAAACTGAATTAATATTTAATAATAATATTATTTACTATATGTTTGACTAAATAAAAATAGAGTATTGGAATAGTGGTGTATGTTGTTATTTTCTGTCAACAAAAATTTCGGTCAAATAAGTTATTGAAGACAAAGATTCAGGAAAAAGGATTCTCCATTTTACATATTTTGTCCACATATTAATTATGCAAAGAAATAAAATAAATAAAAATGGTATCATTTTATTTTGACGGTACCTTTAACACATTTTGTTGAATTTAAGTTACATTGCATCTACATGCCAACTAACTCTCATTAGATTATAAGCAGAGTGTTAGGTTGGGGTTAGGGTTATGGTTAGTGTAAGTTGCCATGTACTTGCAAACTTTCTTATAGTCATTTAAATGTCTGTTGAAGGAGCATATCAACAGATATTAAGCAGACAGTCTACTGAGACTTAAATGAGAATTAATAGTCAACAAAATGTGCAATAGGGACCATCAAAATAAAGTCTTACCATAAAATAAACCCACCCACATCCCAGGCCACCTCTCAAAAGACTTGTTTACAAAGTCTGCAGAGTTCAAAAATATGTACTAAAACATTACATATAAATGATGCATTAGAACGTAGGGTTTTGTCTAGGTAACAGTTAAAAGGATACCAGATTGTCAAATTTGTCAAGTTTTTTTTTTTTCAAACAGAACCAATTTTGCTCCAAGTCATTTCTCCAAGTCAGAGTGGTATATGCTGTTAAACAACTCACAATTCCCCTCACCTCTCCATATAGAATGACTCCAGTTTGGTAAAATCCCTCCCGAATCCCATCTTTTCCATGAACTTTCCTACATTAGGATTTGACTGCCTGTTTGAGAAAAAAGACATATTTCAAAATCAAAAGTACCACAGTTTTTGCTTTTAACATGTGTATTACATGTGATAAAAAACATACCAGCATGCAAAGCTGACCTCATCCCCTCCTAAATGAACATACGAGTCTGGAAAGACGAACTTCACCTCCTTCAGGAGACGCTCCATGAACCTATAGGTGGTGTCCACTGTTGGATCAACAGGGCCGAAAGTTCCAGAAGGCATACTGCCCTTATAACAGGGGGTCAAGAGATCTGGCTGGCCTGAGAATTCGAAAAAAAAAAAAAAATTGTATGTATATATGTAAAGGAGATTAGGTTCATCCCAAATTGCACACTTATACTATTTACACACAATGGCATAGAATAGTGCATAAGTGGTGCTTTCTCTCTGAAAATTGTAAAAAGAAAAAAAAAAGAATAAACTTCCTGATGGTGAATACGGTACCATACTATTTGGTAGTTTGATCATTTTTTCTCTAATCTGACTACCCTTAAATGTTGCCTGGGAAACGGTTTAAGTTTCCGTTTGGTAAAAAAAAAGTTAGTGCGCTATTTTGGATGACAATAAATTCTACACTACACGGTTTAGCGTATAAGTCCGTAAGTATATAAGACAACAGTAGGTTTGTATTTAGTGATGATTAAATATATTTAATATCTTATAAACAAGTATGTGTGTGTTATTACCTTTTCCCCATGATTGAGTGTGTCCAGGCGAGTCAAACTCAGGTACGACTCTAATGCCCCTCATCCTGGCGTGTTCAATCACTCTCATCACATCTGACTGTGTGTAGATGTGAGTAAACGGATGAAAAGCTCCCTACAGAAAAACATACACCAGTGTTGTTGTTATCTAGAACTTATATATATATTAGTTCTAGTTCTAGTGCCTGTTGTTGGTGTCCCGAGAGGAAATCCTCTTGCCGACACCAGAAAAGTTCATCAAACTGGGTTCGGCTCAGGCCCCGTTTACACTAGTTTTAAAAAGACCTTTTAGAATGAAAACAATCTGCGTCCAATCTGCGTTTCTGAACAACTCTCCGTCTACACCACGCCACTGAAAACGCACATCATGTGAACCCACACACACACACACACACACACACACACACACATCTACCCAGATGAGAGCTGTGCTCGTCAGACTGTTCATCTATAGCTGGATCCAATCTCGCTATATTTGTTAAACGTGATATTTAATTCATCTTGTTGTCAATATCTAATGACATATTGCCCGACTTTGGTCTTTTGAATCTATTAATTGTTCTCAGGTAAGGTGTTTTGAGCGCAAAGATAAGCTAATAATTAATGTAACCATTTACACTGATTCTGCACATTTAACAGATTGCTTGCCTTTATTTCCTATAATGTATAAACTTATTGTACGCTATACTTTTATAATGGCCATTATTGATTTTTAAAACTAATATTTAGCAAAAAAGTGGGTATGTTTTGTGTTTTCATTGAAAATAAAAGGAGGCAGTAATGTTGTAGGCTTCGTTTTGTTATAAATATGCATACAGTGAAGATGACGCTCATATAAATAAGCAGCTACACAACGCCTGAACATTTCTGCTGTCTGTTAAGTTGCTAATATCGAAATGAAAATAGGCAGTTCCTTAAATCATGTTTTCATTTTATTGTTAAGAAAGTGAAACAACGAGTTTATCAAACTTGCGAAGTCTGAACTTACAAGGAGACGATGCAAGACTGAACTGTGTGTAGACTACTTAATATTGCGGAAAAAGCCCCAATCAGATTGCGAATGTCTGCAGCCCCGAATGTCTGCAGCCCTGCCTCTGTTTTCAGATGTCTCCATTTTCCCCCATCCACACTAATACAGAGCAGCAGCGTTTTCGAATGAAAACGAATCCCTCAGCATTTCCAAAACGCTCCGTTTTCTGCGGAGTAGTGTGGACGGATGCCGTAATCATAGGAAAACTTATGCGTTTTAAAACTAAAATGTATCAGTGTAAACGGGGCCACAGTCTGAAGCACCGCTGTGAGGATCTAGTGGACTCGGCACCGAACAAACATGTGCTGTTTTTCAGCATTTCTAAAAGCACATAAGCCAGCTATTCTCTCAATAAAATCCATGTTAGCCAGTTAGCAACGAAGCTAGTCACCAGGCAGACAAAAGCCCTGCCCATGCTGCAAAACCACGTCTTTTGTGAGGTAAATTTGACGCGCGAATGAAGCGAGTAAACTCAAAATGTTCACGCGTCCATTTACATGCGAATAGCGCGATTTATTCATGCCGTGTCTGCTGTGAACACAGCATTAGAGAACAATTTAATGTGAGATGATTTTACAGTTTTTTGTACTGTACCTTTTTACTGAGGTCAGGAAAAGTGCGGCTCTGGTATGGAAATGAAGGGTCGTCCACTATGTGCCAGTGGAAGACATTTAATTTACTATATGCCATGGCATCCTAAGAGAAAAAAATATTCAATGCATTTGAAAGTTTGGAATGTTATTTTTGTACATTTATTTAGCAAAGATTAAAGCATTAAAGTGTTTGAAAGTACAGTACAGCGGTCACTATTGTCATCAAAGAATCATAAACAAATGTATTGTGCTTAACATAATTAGCAGCACAACTGTTTTCAACATTGAAAATAGCTTGCTTTGACTATGCTTAAACACCAAATTAGCATATCTAATGATTTCTGTGTGACTCTAAAGACTGGAGTAATGAAGAAATATAGCTTTGTATCATATAAAAAACAAATTATTAAATAAATAAATAAATAAATAAAATAAACATAAAAACACATAAATAAATAAATAAAAAGATAGGTAAATAAACATTCATAAAATAAAAATATAAATAAATAAAAAAGATAAATGAATAAAATAAACATAAATACAAATAAAAATAAGTAAAATAAAAAATAGATGAAATAAAACCTCAATAAAAATAAAAAGATAAATAAAATAAATTAAAAAATAAATTAAAAAACATAAATAAAAACAAATAAAAATACAAATAAAAATAAATAATAAAAATGAATAAATAGATAAATAAAATAAACAAATATAAATAAATAAACACGTGCACACACATAAATACTTAATTTCAAGAAAATATAAATAAAAAATCCCCAAATATTATAATACAGTGTGAATTATAACTTTAAATGTTTTAATATTTTACCCTCAGAGTAAATACATACCAAGGTCTTCAAGATAGCATGGAGTGGTAAATAATGCCTAGAAGTGTCCAACAAAAGTCCTCGAAATGCGAAACGTGGGAAGTCCACAATCTCTGTCTTGTTAATAAAATACTGCATGAAGAGAGTAAATGAACATATTTAATACAACACTGTTTATTACAACCATGTGACTAAACACCATCACATAATACTCACAGCGCCATAATCATCACGGTACACAAGCTGACTGAAGGACTCCAGACCTGAATTTGAAAAAGACACAAATATTTAGCACCTTGGGTTATTTAAAAACTTTTAAACGTAAATTAAAAAAAAAAAAAAAGTATATCACACCTCTCAAAGCGCCCCATACAGTCACTGATCTCAGCACAGCCTGGCCATCTGACACACTCAGGTTATCTGAAACAACAAAACATCATTAGAACATAAAAAAAAGGGCTCAGCATGAAATGACACAAGCAAGCTCATTTTTAAAGGAGTCATCAACATTTCCTTGCTGTTTTGACATATAAGAGATATCTGTATTATCAAAACATCCTGCAAGTTTTACATTGCTAAATCTCCTTCTTAATGTAAACCAAAACTACCAAGGTACAAAAATGGTCAGCTTAAGTGCTTTTACTTTGTGATGCCAAACACAGAAAAGTTTAGATTTTTGCTACACTCCAAACAAAAAACAAAAAAAAAAACAAAAATAAAACTTTAAGTGCTCTATTTTAACAATCTAGGCACAAAGTCTATAGTGCATGGCACAAAAGCATTAATGGTGTGTCCGAATCCTGGCGCATGGTCTAACAATGTTGTGCTTATTCTCTTAATGAGTTACGGGTGTGTTCAGAGTCTCATCTCTTATTCCCTTTAAGAGTCAGTTGCATCGCACCTTGGTGCATTTGCTATTAACATGGTGGACTTTGTAAGAGGAAAAACTGAATGCCTCACTAGAGAGAAAACGGTTAAACAGACCATCTACAGCGCAAGGATAAAAGAATGAGACTCCTCCATTTGGCCTCTTTACTTTTACTTTACTCCTTTACTTTTGTGGATAAGGAAACACCGTTGTACACACTCCACTGAAGACATCCATAAGCCATGAGCTGGTCTGAAAATAGCAACAAATCATGCCAAACAAGTCTTGCGCCTTATTGCACCGGCTGCATGATGGGGCCCTAAATATTGTCTGACAGCTTGCGTTTGACATCATCTGGCACTTTCAGTGACGACTCAAACCCCAACCCTCGAAAAAAAAGTTCACTTATTTTGATGACAGCCTTTCCACAGGTTAGTAGTAAGCTAATGTAATGTTAATTGCATAATGCAAATCTTGCATTTATGCTAACAATCAAATGATCAAAATAAATATATTAACACAATTGAAAAAATACAAAATGAGAATTGATGTATATTTTAAACTTTAATCATATTGTTCAAATAAAATGATTCGAATAACATTTTTTTGTCAAATAAAAAGTTTTTCTAGAGTCATCCACCATAATTTAGTGACTCAAAACTATCAGTTTTTTGTACCATTTTAAAAGTATCGATTTGGCACCGGTATCGAAATAACCCCAAACGATACCAAATCCAATTAAGTTACTTTTTAGGCAAAATATGTGAAACTACAAGGTCTTTTATAAGCATCTAATTATGCATTGCAAGTAACACGGGTTAAGTAATAATATTACTAATAATAAGTAATATTACTAAAATTGTCCATAGTGTATGTGTGTGAATGAGCCTGTATGGATGTGTCCCAGTAATGGGTTGCAGCTGGAAGGACATACGCTGCATAAGACATATGCTGGATAAGTTGGCAGTTCATTCCTCTGTGGCGACCCCAGATTAATAAAGGGACTAAGCCGAAAAGAAAATGAATGAATGAATTGCTATTCTAAGTAGCACGTACTCATAATATTTAAGTTACATTTTTAAAAATGCAATGCGAGTTATGTTTCAGTTAAATTAACTTTTCAAAATAAATTACAGAATTAAAAGTAACGAAATCACATTGAATCATGGGTTCTGGCTAGAAGAGCATCTGCTGTGTAAAACATATGCTGGATAAGTTGGTGGTTCATTGCGCAGTGGAGACCCCTGAGCTGAAAAGAAAATGAATGACTGAACGTTGAATCATATACAGTAAACAGTTTTTTTTTTTTTACTGTGTATACACATATATTTTACAGAATATTTTTTTTAGCTAAAGTCAATATGAAATAGTGTGTCATTGCTTTGAAGTATTTTGTGTTTTCATATATTTAAAGTTTAATACTCTTTAAGCGTTTTTATAAAGCTAAAAGGTCTTGTTCGGCTCAAATTTAAAGAATTATTCATTTATTCATTCTTTCATTCATTCATTCATTCTTGTCGGATTAGTCCCTTTATTAATCTGGGGTCGCCAAAGCGGAATAAACGAACCGCTAACTTATCCAGCATATGTTTTATGCAGCAGATGCCCTTCCAGCTGCAACACACCTATGGGAAAAATTTAAAGAATTAAAGGAGTTTAATTACAATTGTCTGTGCATTGAGCTTTATAGGGATCGTAAGTAGTGTTAAGTCAACTAATTTAATGGAGTAATTAAGTTACTTTTCAGACATACTAACTACAAAAGTCATTTAAATACAATTTAATTATGTAATTAATTACTTTATGAAGTAACTCACACAATACTGTTTATTACAGGTAACTAATAAAATGACAAAAATAAATAGTAATACTTTCCTTACTTTTTCAGTAGATAAATGTGATTACAGTAACTCGTTAATTTGTAGCTAATTACACCCAACATTGGACATTGGTAATAATAAAGAAGTAGCCTTAATAAATAAAGTATCATATCAGGCTGTATATACGTTTAAGTTTGGGGTCTAATTCTGTTTTTATGAGGTCTGTTTTGGGTTGTTTTTTTCTTATTACATTTGTGTGTGTACAGTACGTAAGTGCTTTTGTGACATATCAGGACACAAATCTGTATAATGTCATAGTTATGATACAGGTATTACAAGAAGGTGGTGAAATATGAGAACATTGCTGATGTCCTCATTTCTCAAAAAACTTATAAATCACACAGAATACGTTTTTTTGAAATAAGTAAAACTGTGCAGTTTCCTGTGATGGTTCGGTTTAGGGGTAGGGTGGGGTAATGGCAATGCAAAATGGAAACCTATTTAATGTCCCCGCAATTGACAAAAACAAACATTTGTGTGTATGATGGTTTCTAGTGATAATTCAGGTCACCTACAGATTTTAGGACCTTGGAAGATCTCTAGTTTGTGCAATCATCCAGTCACTGCTCACAGCGCACCTGTTTATGTTCTTGTTTATGCTAGATTTAAAGGAACACTCCACTTTTTTGGAAATGGGCTTATTTTACAAATGTTCATGTTCTGTTGGTTTCATACACAAAGTAAATATAGACGAGTCAAGCTTTACATTTAAAATAATTAAAACCCCTTTTTTTTTTTTTTTTTAATAATTTTTGAGTATATGCCAATGGTCTAATCCAATTCAATGATCTATGCTAAGCTAACCTAAAATTTATCCTGCCAGACCCAGAAATCGACTGAATGGATTTTTTAAAAAATTGTAAAAAAAAAAAATAAATAAAAAAAATAAATAAATCAACCATTTAACTTGAGTAGAGTTGTAAAATCTATTTTCAAAAAAGGTTGAGTGTTTCTTTAACTGTAGCAGCTTCCAGAAGCAAACACATGAAAGCAAGCGAGGTGTAAAAACACTCTAACGCAGTTTTATGACATAGCCAGGAAGTACTCACAGCTTTCATCTGAATCTTCGTCAGGGTAACCGTCACATCCTCTGGTTTTGACACTCACTGACACGACAAAGGCTTTTGGCTCCAACCACATGTCATGAAGCCCTTCTGTTAAAAATATTGATATAACAAAACACATTAGGCTATTTTATTTTGAAATGTGCTTTTATGAAATATTTGGATGTCTTTAAGCTATGTGAACCTACAAGGCCTTTTATAAGTGTGTAATAAAAGCCCTATTTATTTATTTATTTATTTATTTATTTGTTTATTTATTTGTTCGTTCGTTCCTCTAAAATATGTCAAAGATAAATAATTAAATAAAATAAATAAACTACCAATTACTTAAAATACTTAAATTAAATAGGAAAAATAAAACTTTATAGTAGTCTAAAAAGCATAGATTTCGGTTTTATTTTGCATTTTCATAACGTAACTTGGTGAGATCTTAAAACTAAATTTTATTACATCAAATGTATTAAATTAAAAATGCATTTAATACATTTTTCAATAATTGTAATAACGGCTAAAATAAATATTTATTGTCTAAATTATATTTTAATCCTCCAAAAAAAATTAAAGTTTATTTTTTATTTTTAACATTGTTTTTTTACGTTTTTTATTTTATTTTATTACTTTTAAGTAATAATTTAAACATTCACTATACATCGCTAGCATATATAATGCAAAAATCAAAGTCTCGAACATCTGTTACTTTTTACATGTATAAAAGATTAACAGTCACACTTTGCAATCAAGTTTCAGCAGTTAATGTTAGTTACTAACATGAACCAATATATAGCAATACCTGTACTGCATTAATTAATCACAGTTGAACAGTTACTTATGCATTTAAAAAAATGCTTGTTAACATTAATTAACGCACTGCAAGTTAATATGAACTAACAATAACTAACACTCTCTGGCCACTTTATTAGGTACACCTGTCCAGCTGCTCATTGACGCAAATTTCTAATCAGCCAATCACGACAGCAACTCAATGCATTTAGGCATGTGGACATGGTCAAGACAATCTGCAACCCGAGCATCAGAATGTGGAAGAAAGGTGATTTAAGCGACTTTGAACGTGGCATGGTTGTTGGTGTCAGACAGGCTGGTCTGAAACTTGAGTATTTCAGAAACTGCTGATCTACTCTGATTTTCTCTAGGGTTTACAGACAATGGTCTGAAAAAGAGAAAATATCCAGTGAGCGGCAGTTCTGTGGGCACAAATGCCTTGTTGATGCCAGAGGAGAATGGCCAGACTGGTCCAAAGCTTAAGGAGGGTGGGCTACAGCAGCAGAAGACCACACTGGGTGCGACTCCTGTCAGCTAAGAACAGGAAACTGAGGCTACAATTCACACAGGCTCACAAAAATTGGACAAAAGACGATTTGAAAAATGTTGCCTGGTCTGATGAGTCTCTATTTCTGCTGCGACATTTAGATGTCAGGGTCAGAATTTGGTGTCAACAACATGAAAGCTTGGATCCACCCGGCCTTGTATCAACGGTTCAGGCTGCTGGTGGTGGTGGTGTTATGGTGTGGGGAAATTTTCTTGGCACACTTTGGGTCCATTAGTACTGTAAGTACTGTTTCTGACCATCTCAATCCCTTTATGACAACATTGTACCCATCTTCCCATGGCTACTTCCAGCAGGATAATGCGACATATCATTAGGCGTGAATCATCTTAGACTGGTTTCTTGAACATGACAATTAGTTCAATGTACTCAAATGGCCTCCACAGTCAACAGATCTCAATCTAATAGAGCATCTTTGGGATTGGTGAAACGGGACATTCACATCATGGATGTGTAGCTGAGAAATCTGCAGCCACTTCGTGATGCTATAATGTCAATATCTCTCAGGAGTATTTCCAGTACCTTATTGAATCTATGGAAGGAAGAATTAGGGCAGTTCTGAAGCCAAAGGGGACTAACGCGGTAGTAGTAATGTGTACCTAATAAAGTGGCCGATGCGTGTATGTTATGCATGTTAAGGTCTTGTTTACTACACGGAAATACATCGGTTAGATTGTTTTTATTTCACAAAACACTACTAACCCTTAGTGAAGTCAGGGAATATGATGGAGAAGTATCTTTTGAAGGCAGTGTCCAGCACGGAGCATCCCGTTTGTGCAGCGGAGTCCTGGCTGTATGTGAAGGAGAAGAGCTGCGGGCTCAGCCCGGAGCTGTCACCGGACTGCTGGATCTCCTGAGGCAGCGGCCAAACTCCACACACCCGCTCCACAAACTGACTGACAAACACAGCTAACAGCAGACAGCAGCGGAGACGAGAAGAGTGTGCGGTCCTGGCCATGTTACGGGGTCTTTAGCCGTGTTTCTGTGTGTTGTTGGACTGCAGGTTCTGCGGTACAATGAAAATGCGCTGAAACTGTAAAAACGTGCATCATATGACTGAGCGCCAGTGTTTCTGTTCAGCTGACTCGAGTTGAGAAGCGGCGACTCTCATTGGCTTAGCCACAGCCAAAGTACATTTCATTGGCTCGGCTCCAGCCACGTGGTCTGCTTCAAGGATGAAAAGGAAATAACATATTTTAATGATTGAAAGCACATACAAAATACTTAATACAATTTAAAAAGCATAAATAGCTGCAATAAAAATAAATGAAAATCGTATAAATAATACTTAAATTAAAATCTTAATAAAAAATACAATTACAATTCTAAATTTGCAATACAATACAAACGGGGAAAAGGAAATAACATAATTATATGCATGTTATTTTCTTGTTGGACGTTTTTTTTTCTTCAGATAATTTTTATTTAAGTTTTTAGTGAGTTTTATTTATTTATTTATTTATTTATTTATTTGGAATGTCTTATTGAGATACAATATTTTACTAGAGATTCCTGGTCAAGACAAGAAGCATAGGACAGAATTCCAAAAAAATAAAATAAAAATTTTAAAAATACATATCACATAAACACACAGACACACACAAAAATATCTAAATGTCGCAGCAGAAATCGAGACTCATCAGACCAGGCAACATTTTTCCAATGTTTTTTTGTCCAATTTTATTCTGTGTTTGATTAGGGTTGGAGCTAAACTGTGTAGAGCTGCGACCCTCCAGGAATTGAGTTTGAGACCTATGCCCTAAACGTTTTTTATTATTATAAAACTATGTTTAGAAATGTGTTGAAAAAACCTTCTCTCCGTTAAACAGAAATTGGGGAAAAAAATAAACAGGGGGGCTAATAATTCTTACTTCATCTGTATATTTTTCTCAAATGAATATGGCACTTATTTTTAATTATTCATTAGTGAAGAAAATATGTTGTTCTCGAGAGCGCTTCAACTGTACTGAATAAAATTCTTCCCGGAATAGAAAGATATCTGCCTAACCATGAATTAGACCTCTTTTGCATTTTCTGTTAAAATGTATAGAATTTGTTTTGACATGTGCATTAGTATTTTTAAAGATTTTTAATTCCCAATTTTAACAGTAATTTTACACACAGTGGCTTGTTATTTTTAAACTCTCACATTTAGACAGATTGGTGTTTGTATCTACAAAGCTTAAAAATAAAGTAAAACTAGACGTAGGCTATTTGTATAATCTGACCCAAATGAAGTCAAGAGTATAATCAGAGGTTAGGTTACAATAGCCTACACTAACTATCCCTTAAAACACTGAAAACTTCCATTTCCGTCAATATTTCTCATCCTGCATCTGTGTAGCCTTTTGAATATTTTATTATTATTATTACTACTATTATTATTATTATTATTATTATTATTATTATTATTATCATTATTATCATTATTATTATTATTATTATTATTATTATTATTATTATTATTATTATTTTTGCATTAGTAATTTACAAATGCAGCAAAAACAGGCAACAAACAAAAATTCCAAAGATAAATGAAATTCAAATAAAAAACAAAACAGGAAGACATTCACAAGACGCCAAAAACAGATTCATAATAGTTTACAATAGACAGAGCTTTTACATTTTTTGCAGCTTTGAGAGACTTCATTAACAGAATGAGTTCGTTGACAAAAACCTTGTGTAAAGGACATTTTGAAAGTCTACATTTGTGGATAAAGAATTTACCATTTAAAATAATAAAATTAACAAAATTGTTAATTTATCACAATTTTCAAAATAATAAATAATTTCTTTTACATGCATTGTTATCAACATATTATTTTTAGCAGAATAATCAGAAAAACACTCTTTCCAAAATAACTGCACACTCTGACAATCAACAAATAAGTGACGAGGGATTCCTCACTATTTTTACAAAATTACAATTCTGTCTCAATATCTGAAAATTTGGAAAGTAACGCGTTGGTTGGGTATATTTGATGTAAAAACTTTAAATTAATTTATGTTACTTTATTTGAAATACAAAATTTGTATGGTAGCTTTTCTCCAATTAACCTCCTACTATAATAAAGAGTTCCAATAGCATTTTCCTCTTGGAATAACTATAATGATAATTTTTATCATTAAATACTTGCCTTATGTCTTTATTAGAAACCATTTATCAGGAAATGACATTCTTTATTTTCTATCTTATAATACAGTAGGTCAAATGACTACACATAAAATTAACGAGTCCCGAGGGGACAGCTTTGATCACTGTCGATTTTTTTTAATTTAATCGGAAAATTTAATTTAGATAAAAATGATTCATATAAATGAATCCTTAAAGATAATTAAAATAAATCACTTACATATACCAACCCGTGTTCCAACCGCTTTTCCAAATATAAACATTCCTTTAACAGTAATCAATTTGTTTTTCCAAATTTTCATTCTGTGAGGAGAAAAATTTTGCACAAAGCAGATTGAATATTTCATGTTGACTATTTTGAAGAGACGTGACGTAATCAGTATCTTATAAAAATTAGACTCTAAAGGAATTTAAACTATAAAAGCTAATAATGGCAAATCCGGAGAACCGAAGTCTCTAATATTTTTCCTAGTTGTTTAGAAAAAAAAAGTTGCCATTTTCTTTTGTATTGAAATAACCATGATAGTCAGCCAAAAAGCCTCTAGGTGGCGATAGAATACAGCTGAACTAACCTTCAATACTTGACCTCAGCTAGCTGTTTGTGCCATTGTAGAGAACGTTATTAAAACCATTGTGATTAGCATTGACAAATCGCATTAAGTATTCATATTTATATAATTCTTCTCTATTGTGATGGGTAAGTATTCACGAATTAAGTATAACAATAGCGGTGTCATTTTAAGTGCACACCTAATTTGGATTAGCCTACGTCATCTTATTAAAGTAATGCTAAGGTTAGTGTTTACACTCCCTGCAGAAAACACGAAAGAGTTTAATGGATTAAATTACCATCAGTCAAAGCACCATTGTTCTACGAAAGTAAATATTATGTAATGGCTTCCAGAATGACTGCCAAAGCCTGTGTGGCCAAATTATCAAATTGGTTTAACATATTCAATTATTTTTAAGCAGTGAATTACCATGTTTTTCGCTCATTTAAAGGCATAGTTCACCCAAAAATATTAAATTCTGTCATCATTTCTGACCACAAAACCTGTAAAAGTTGCACAGGTATATTTTAAAGTCAAAAATCATTAGAATATTATGTGAAGATCATGTTACATGAAGATTGTTTATACAGTTTTTACTGTAAATATATCAGATGCAAATTTCGATGAGTAAAATTAATTGCGAAATCCTTATTTGCACAATTTTAAAGATGATTTTAATCAATTATTTTAAGTTATATCTCAGCAAAATATTGTTCAAACGTAAATCAATGAAAAACATATGTATTAAACTTTCAGGTGATGTATAAATAACGAAAAGACACTTGTGTTGTTCAGGGTCACCTTTACTCAACCTCTATTTGTTCCAAACCTGTTTTTTCTTTTGTTGAACACACACACACAAATATTTTGAAGAATGTTGGGAAAAAAGTAGTCACTAACACCCTTTTTCTCCCTAGAAAGTCTGTGGCTACTAACAACATTTTTCAAAGTATCTTCTTTTATGTGTAACAAAAAAATTATAGAGAATTAAAAAATAATGTGTAGTAATATAATGCGTTAAGTAAGTGTAAAATATTTTTCGGGGGGGTGAATCACCTTTAATAGGTCTTTCATCCTTCAGTGGAACACAAAAGTTAATTCATTTATTCATTCATTTTCTTTTCGGCTTAATCCCTTAATTATTCAGGGGTCACCACTGCGGAATGAACCGCCAACTTATCCAGCATATGTTTTACATAGCGGATGCCCTTCCAGCTGCAACCCATCACTGGGAAACACCCATACACTTTCATTCACACTCATACACTACAGAAAATTTTGCTTAACCAATTCACCTATAGTGGATGTCTTTGGACTGTGTAAATAAAACAGTTTTATTTACTGTACACTACCTGACAAAAGTCTTGTTGTCGATCCCAGTTGTAAGAGCAACAAATAATAACTTGACTTCTACTTGATCATTTGGAAAAGTGGCAGAAAGTCGATTTTTCTGATAAAACATCTGTTGAACTGCATCCCAATCATCACAAATAAGGCAGAAGACCTATTAGAGCCCGCATGGAGATTCTCACAGTAATCAGTCAAGTTTGGTGAAGGAAAAATCATGGTTTGGGGTTACATTCAGTGGTGTGCGAGAGATCTGCAGAGTGGATGGCAACATCAACAGCCTGAGGTATCACAACATTTGTGCTGGCCATTACATTACAATCCACCAATTCTTCAGCAGGATAGCGCTCCTTCTCATACTTCAGCCTCCACATCAAAGTTCCTGAAAGCAAAGAAGGTCAGTTTGCTCCAGAAACAGAAATTGGGGGAAAAATAAACAGGGGAGCTAATAATTCAGGGGGGCTAATAATTCTGACTTCAACTGTACATTAGGAATGGTATTACAGAAAATTTTGGTGGTTTTACAACCTTGACTTTTCCAAACCGTGGTATACCTTGAAAACTGTTATCATCCCATGCCTAGTGGACGCACTATACCTAAACACACTTCTGTCCAAACAGCTCACAAAAGATGATTTTCATCATAGGTGCCCTTTAATAGATTTGTTTTGAGACAACATAAAGGAATTGTGTGAAACCCAGCATTTTTACAGTGTGTGAGCATGTGTAAAGAGAGTCAACTGATTTGTAACTAATCCCTGATTGTAAAAATTAGTGTAACAACTGACCTGTGTTAATTAGTCTTCCCGTACTTTAAAGAAAAGAACAAAAATATGCTTTGTGATTAAGTGTAAAATATCTTGAAAGAAGTTACTTTAGAACAATGTTTAAAAGAGATCACAACAGTTTAATCAGAATCTACAGTTTCCTCGGGAAACATGATAATTTTTGTCGGAAAAAACAACAAATATTTTATGAAAGAATTTTAATGTAAGTAATGCAAAGTTCCTTTTAGAAATGTGGTGCTTTCTCTACTTTTTTCTATTTTAACGGAGAACACAACCATTTTGTGAAAGACTGCAGAGTTTGTCACAGAGCACAATACATTTGTGAAAGAATGAAGTTTCTTGGAGAATACTTCTTGTTTTCATGCATGGAATGTTTCTTGGTGGAATCCAATATGTCTGAGAAAGAGAGAGAGAAAGAGAGAGAGAGCAAAATATGCAGCAGAAAAATATGTATTAGCCTGTCATAAACACAGAGAGTCAGCCAGTGGACAAAACTAGTCAGAAACATTATTACAAACTATCTAAACCAATGTACAGTTGTGTATTTTATTTTATCATATTAATTATTATTATTAAAAGTATTATATTGATTATTTTTTTTTCAAATATTTCCCAAATGATGTTTAACAGAGCAAGGACATTTTCACAGTATTTCCTATAATATATATTTTTTTCTTCTGGAGAAAGTCTTATTTGTTGTATTTCAGCTAGAATAAAAGCAGTTTTTTTTTTTAGAAACCATATATGGTCAATATTTTTAGCCGACTTAAGCAATATTTTGTTTCAATTGTCCACAGAACAAACCATCGTTATACAATAACTTGCCTAATTATCCCAACTTGCCTAATTAACATAGATACGCCTTTAAATGTCACTTTAAGCTGAATACTGTCTTGAAAAATATCTAGTCAAATATTATTTACTGTCATCATGGCAAAGATAAAATAAATCAGTTATTAGAAATGAGTTATTAAAACTATTATGTTTAGAAATGTGTTGAAAAAATCTGCTCTCCGTTAAACAGAAAAATATACAGAGGCGCTAACAATTCAGGAAGGCTAATAATTCAAGGCTAATTTAAATATAATGTGTCGTGCTGCTTTAGTACTGCTAAACACATCAATAATGGCAGCTGAGAGTAGATTAACAGTTTTATAAACATCTAGCAAACAGCCTTCTCCAGTGAGAAACGCCACTGTGGCATATCACATTGACACTCTCCGACTCTTTCCACGAGCGCTAGTGAATGTACAAATACATCTGTATCAGCATGCTAAAGAAGGCGGAGCTCCACGACACACCTGCCAATTGGTAGCTCAACACACGGACCAATGGTAGCTCAAAGGTGTTTAGGAACAAAACAAACTTCTCCAAAAAGTTTGCTTCAGTGAGCCATTTCAAACGTAAAAAGAACTTCTTTGTGGCCAGATTTGGTTCGAAATGGCGTCATTTCAGTTGTTTTTTTTGATTTCGTTTGAAGTATACAGGGGCCTTAAGCCATGACTGTTTATCAGGCTCTGCCCCTGTATATCATATACCCCTGTATATGTTTTTGTATTTGCATGTATTGTGAGGATTTACATGTGGCTGTGTTGTCAAATTGATGGAGATTTTCTTCTTAATTTATTTCTCAGTTGAGTTTGAGCTTTCTTGAGCTCAGTCTGCCTATTTTAACAATGTTTACCAAACATATTCATTTTTAGAAAGGTCCAGTGAAGCTAACTAACATTTTTTAGATGTTAGTATCAGTAGCCTATGGCCCAATCCCAATTCTACCCCTTACCCTTACCCTTACCCCTACCCCTCGTTTTGCGCATGCACGCCAATGGGTAGGGGAGCCCCAATCCTTTATAGCTTGAAGGCGTATAGGGCTAACAGCCTGATCTCACAAGAAAACGTAAGTATTTTATGTTTTGTCAGTTTATTGGCTAATTCGTACGAATTCGTACGAGTTCAGTCGTACGAAATTGTACGATTTTAAAAAGGAGGTGTGGCACCTAACCCCACCCCTAAACCGTCATTGGGGGATGAGCAAATCGTACGAAAATGTATGAATTAGATCGTACGTATTCATACGAATTAGCCACTTAATCAAAAAGTTACAAATTGCCATGAGATTTTGTTGGGGCTAAGGGGAAAGGGTGAATACCCCATTCGAACAGAGATTTTTCAGGATGACACTCGAAACCAAGGGGTAAGAAAATTTCCCAGAATACTCCAGCCACAACGGCAGTATTGCTGAACCCGGAAGTAAGGAGATCCACAAATAAGTCTTTTTTTGTCATTAATACAAATTTTTACGACTAACAAGCACATGTTTTAATATATTCATAACCGCGTTCATGTTTTACCATCATGCTTTGAAAAAAAAAATGCTAAAATAAAAAACGCTAAATTTTGCGATCTATAATCCCCAATAATAACTCCTGTATAGCAGTCCCACAACATTCTGACACTCAATGACACTGGAATACCCTGTCAGTAATGTCTAGTAGCTGGGAATGACCTTTTACTGTGTCTGCTATAATGTTAATGTTGTGTTTACATAGATGAATAAGGCCACTGTAAATACACGGTAAATACACAGTACATTACGAACTTATTGCCACATTAGATCGTTATGATAACATAAAATATGCCTTCAGTGATTTCCTGAAGATAAATTAAAAAAAATAGCACTGTAAAACTGTAATAACTACAGCAGTCGCGATCATCTGATCTCATATGAAGCAAGAGATCGCGATGACATATGATGACGTGTGCAGGTGCTGTAGTGCTGTCCCAATTCTTAGGGGTAAATTTTGAAGCCCTTCCCCTTAACCCTCGGTTGTAAGGGCCAAGGGGAAGGGGTAGGGGTACAAATAGAATAGAATGCAAAATTTGGGATTGGGCCTTCGTTAGCTTTAAGGATATCTATTAGCTAGTGCACTCCAAAACAGAGATTCGCATTTGGAAAATATATAATTGATATAAACATCTAAAGCTTCCAGTATAAATTCCGCCTAAATGAAATTTATTTTACACATCACCTCATACTTCAGCTTCTCATTAAATCTTGACCAATCAAATGCTCTCTAGTATCTGACATGCCCCGCCCCCTTCAAGACGCTTCTCATTTGCTTTTCATTTGATGCGCTTGAGCTCAACCATACTTACTGGCAGAGCTGTAAGAAAAAACAAGCGCTACTGGCTGTTTTATAAAAAGAGGAGGAGCAACTATATGCCCCGCCCTCTCTTTGTGTTTCAGTTGAGATTTCATCAAACATTGAATAAAACTGCACATTACTCATTTCAAAGCACTTCCCGGGACCTACGTTTTTGGAGAACCAATAACATGATATTGATTGGGAACCAATTTTGGATTCTTTTTTTTTAATATTGTTACATTCTACATAGCAAAATTTCTTTAGCCCAGCTCTGGCCCACACAATCAGCTATTGCTTGGCCCACATGCCCGCAGTAAACTACGGTACATGACTAGAGGAAGTCTGGTTTCCTGATAAGGAAGATATCTGGGCCAAGTCTCAGCCAAGTTAATAACCCATAACTGAGCCAGATATGTGCGTCACGGTGGTATTGGTAGCACAATCGCCTCACAGCAAAAAGGCCAATGGTTTGCATTTCAGTGTGGAGTTTGCATGTTCTCCCCATGTCGTCGTGGGTTTCCTCCGGATGCTCTGTTTCCCCCCAAGTCTAAAGACATGCGCTATTGGTGAATTAAATAAGCTAAATTGGCTGTAGTGTATGTGTGTAAAAGAATGTGTATGGGTGTTTTCCAGTGTTGGGTTGCAGCTGGAAGGGCATACGCTGCGTAAAACATATGCTGGATAAGTTGGCGGTTCATTCCACTGTGGTGACCCCTGATTAATAAAGGGACTAAACCAAAAAGAAAATGAATGAATGAATGGGCCAGATATGTTGGTGTGTCACGACTGCAATGAAATTGATCATTTAAATGTATTTTAAGTGGGTCAAGATAGGTCAAACTTACATGGCCCACATATCAACATCTGGGTCAAATACTACATTTTACATCTGGCCCAAATCTTGGGTGCCGCATTAAATATGGTGCCACCTCTGCCAAACCCGGGCCATCTTTGGCCCACATGCTGCATACCAGAGCCGGATGAATGCGTGCTGTGGCACTTTTATGCCACAGTCTTTGCTACCAGGGATTGAGCTTTTCTGCAGCTGCTGGCATTGAATGGCTGATTTGTGATGCTTTGGTTGAATTTACTGTACGTTTATCTGACTGGACATCAAAAAAACTCTCACGCCCCCTTCCCATCCTGGAAACCGCTCCTTATTGTTATGACTCATCTTTTCGCATCAACTTGATGTCAATCATCAACTCCTTGTTCCAGTTCTCTGAATGTCACCCGCTGGAAATGCCTATACAGTACTGTACGTGCCAAATAGTGTGACAGAATGAATCATTGAAATAGTATTAAAGCCCTTACCAAAATATTTCACACTAAAAGATTTCATCACTGTGATTAATACGCTTACAATTTTCCAAAACATTCATTGTCACAACGACACCCTTTGCCTAAAGAGCTATAATTATTAGTATGTAGCAAGGTTCTTTTCTCAATTTGTTCTTATATTTGCATATAAACAGAACCACACCCGGTGAAACTTGTGGAAACCAAACTCAACTGGTTTAACCCCTTGCAAACACACAGAACACACTGTAAAAGTTATTGAGAATTAATTACAGTTTAAATCCCTGTAAAAATCTACAAGCTAGGTGTGTTGATAATTACTGCCATCAAATAAATAATTCAGTAAAAAAAGTGAATAGAATGAAGATTATTCTCATTTTCAGTGCCTGTTTTGTGTGTATATACTAAAGTATGTAGGTTACTTTTCAGAGTCATTACATAAACTAGATAATAAGGTAAATTCCTAAACCTACCCTTAATCCTTGTGAACAACCCAGTACATTCTGATGCGGTAAAATGAAGTGCTACCAAAATGTTGAAGATAAACTTCATAACTATTTTGAAATGCTGAAAAATACGCCATTGCTTTATACTCATTTTTAATGCCTTGTAATAAAAGTTGTCTGTTTTGAGTTTACTGCACTGTGTTAATCACATGCTTCATATCGCTCAAGATGATCATAAAATGGTTATCTTGGTCTGGATCTCTAGCCTTGTAGTTTTATGTCTGTCTTGACTCAGCTAACATATTCTGCTAACATAATACTAACATAATCTGCCCTCAGCGTCTTTAGGAAAACTAATACACTGAAAAAAGTGTTGCACGCAAAACTGTTGCAAACAATTTATTTGTCTTGAATTTAAACAAACAAATTAAATTGTTTAAATGCAGCCCAAATAAATTGTTTACAACCACTTAACGTAAAAAAAAATTGAGTAAATCCAAGGAATCATCTTTGAATAATTTTTTTCAGTGTACTTACATGTATAGTAAAAAATTATGTTTGATGTTTCTTCAATCTACTTGTATAAAATACGCTGAAACAACACAATTCTTGAATTTCTTTTAGGTCAACTTAATTGTTTTATGTTCAATCCACTTAAATTTGTAAAAAACGAATGAGTTAACTTAATTTATTCATGTTGTCCCAACACAAATCGATTGAGTGGAACAAAGAATTTTTTACCGTGAACCTTTTTTTAAAGAGATAGTTCACTTAAAAAAGAAAAGTTCCTCACGGTTTGCTCACACTCAAGTGGTGAGTAAACAGAAACACAAACAAATCAAGACATTCTGAAGAAACATTGGGGAAAAGGAGCCATTGACATCCATATAGGAACAAAAATACTATGAATGTTCCCTTATTCTTCAGCATATCTTCATTTTTGCTCAGCAAAGGAAAGAAACTCAAGCAGGTTTGGAATAAGTGGAGGATGATTAAAAGTTGACAGAATTTTTGATTGACTGTGCCTTTAAACTCTAGATCATCAGGATGCTAATCACAATTGCATAAAAATGACAACAAATGTGTTATCTTTAACATTTTAAGTTAATCAGGTTTCAACAAAATTGTTTTACTTACAGTACTGTTTAAGGTTGACTTCATATTTTTAGTCAGTTTGACTAATGTAAGTTGTGATGACTAGAACATTTCATTGTATTCAACTAAACACTTTTGAGCCACCTGAGTGTTACTTTCGTCACTGCTGACGGGTTCAAGTGTGCAACTTTTGAGTGCATTCACACCTAGACTTTTGTTCCGGAACCTGCCGCATTTCCCCAGTTATCCCGGTTCGTTTGGCATATGTGAATCCAGCAATTGCGCTCGGATCCACGCCAAATCAATCGGTCGGAGATCGCCTGAATGAGGTGGTCTCGGCTTGACTGAAATGAACTCTGGAGTGGAACGATTGTAGGGAGCAAGCAAAATGATCCGAGCCTGGCTATATCACAGTGTATTATGGATATGTAATAGGCATATATATGGCTGTATGAAGAGAGAATTATGAGTAGGGTGGGATCTCATTCCTACCGGTAAATGTGCGTTTCATGTCAAATACGAAAGTGAAAGCATGTTAACTATTAACGAGAGCTTAGGAAAATTGACCGAACTGCAGTCTTGGTTTATCTGTTATTTCTCTTTATAATGTAAAGCCTATAATGCATAAGCCAACTGCTATGTATAAGTCTTACCTCTGATTTATACTTGTGGCGATGTCTGTGGGTGTCCTATTCAAAATTAAAGCACAGATTTTCGCTTATAATGTATTATTGCTCAGCATCAGAAGTTAAAATAAGGACTCAGACAGCTGAGCGGGACTTAATAAACTGTGAAACTGACCAATGTGAGGAGAGTTTACTCGCACGTGACTGGTTTTAGCTGTTTTGGTCCATTTATTAACATTGTTGTGTGAAAGCGAACTGCACCAAGTACAAAGTGCAACAATGTAACATTTTTAATCCCTGTTTCAGAACAAAAGAATCGATCCAGGTGTGAAAGCACCAAGTTTACAGGCAAGTTATATTGGAGTTGTTCTACATTAAGCCAACTGCTATGTATGATAAAGTCTTACCTCTGATTTATACTTTGTCACGATGTCTGTGGGTGTCACTATTGAAAATTAAAGCGCAGCTTTTCGCTTATAATGTCTTTTTGATCAGTGTCATAAATTGAAATAAGAAGCATGACAGCTGAGCGAGACTCTACAAAATAAACCGTGAAACGAGCGAACTGATCCAAGAACAAAGAGCAACAATGTAACAATTTTAATCCATTTTGAAACAAAATAATCGATCCAGGTGTGAAAGCACCAAGTTTACAGTGAAGTTATATTGGAGTTGTTCTACATTGATACATAATGACACTTGATTTTAATAGACCACTCTTGTGAGTAAGTGACTACAGCAAAAATATATTTCTGCTAAAAACTTTATCTTTTAAAATTAGCTTTTTATGAAAAATGGTACTTTTGTCCCCGCTCTCCCCTATTGTAGTACTCACAGGTCCAACAAATCAATGAAGTGTATATTGGAAATCTACTAATAGCAAAAGTAAAACACATAACACATGATATGACAAAGAAAGCAAAACACAAACCCACAATGAGGAAAAAACAATGCAGAAAATGACTGGCCGAGAAATCCCGGATTAAACTCTACAGATCTCACCTGAGAGACTGAACTCTGGAAGAACTTTGGCCAGACAAAACAATGTACTATTATACTGTTAATGTAGTGTTTCTCAATCTCGGTGTTCTGACAATCTGTGCTACCCGCACAGATTGTGCAATCTTTCTTTAAAAAAAAGTAGGTAGCATTTCTCGATGATGAAATATGCTACCCATCAGCTTGTGCTAGACAAAAAAAACTATTCATTGGATTTACTTTTTTTTTTTTTTTTGCTGATTGCAAACAATTTATATGAGCTGTATTTAAACAAAAAAATTAAGTTGAACATTACTAAAATTTATTTCTTTGTTTAAATTCAGGCCATATAACCACTTACCTTAAAAATTGTTTAGTAAATCCAATGAAAAATCTTCTGTTGGATTTCAATATTTCAATAACTTCAATAATGGTCAATAATTTTGACCTTAAAATGGTTCATAAAAAATTTATACCTGCTTTTATTCTAGCCGAAATAAAACAAATAAGACTTTCTCCAGAAGAAAAAAATATTATCAGACATACTGTGAAAATGTCCTTGCTATCTATCTAAAGCTAATTTTAAAAGTAAATGACATTGCATTGGATTTGGATTTATGCCAAATTGACTGGTGGTTAATATGACAACATTAATTTATATCTTACACTTTTTGTTTGTACAAGGCCAATTATTGACAATTGTTTTGCTCTCCTAAATACAGATAAAACACGCAAAATTAAATATTGCTATTCTCTAGGTTGATATGGCAAGAAACTACTCTATACTCGGCGTAATAATCAAGGATCTTTGTTGCCATACTATGGCTGCAGCAAGCACAACTTTATTACTGTACATATTACCTGAAAACAATGTCAATGGTTACAGGTTTTCAGCTTTCTTCAAAATGTCTTCTTGCGTGTTCAAGTTAATAAATTGTAATAAATTTTACTCTTACTTATTTTTACATATTTTTGTCATTTTTACATATTTTTAAAGAGATAGCTCACCTAAAAATGAAAATTCTCTTTAAGTATGTGGTTAAATTACCAAAATACAAACACCAAACACCATTACACCCATACCAAAGACCATTGACCATTTGTTAAACGTATAAGTAGTTTAGAAATTTCAAATAGCGTCTTGATGTGTTTGTGAAGGTAGTTTATACTAGCAGAGTTTATCAACAGAACATTGCACTTGACATTTTGTGCTATTCCTGTTTTAAAGAGGAACAAGAGCTGTCAGACGTTTAAGGCGGACAAAGGTGATGCAAAATTCAAAATGCTTTCTCATAGGGTTGGGCAAGTGACTCTCTCTTTTGACAGAGTGAAAGCTGCCTGCCCTCGCCTGAGGAAATCTCTCAGAAATGACTTTATGACTTGAAAGTGATTCACGTGGTGCACTGAAGTTACTGTATATGATTCAAATAACAGAATGACCATTGGATTAAATAAAAAGATATTGCACTCTATATTCTAATTAACCTGAAGTCATGCAATGACACCAGATTCAATTAAAAAGCAATTGAAAAAGACTTGCTGTTCTTTTAAAATTTTAATAAATTATTGTCTAGGCAACGCAGTGGAGCAGTAGGAGTTTGCATGTTCTCCATGTGTTTGCATGGGTTTTCTCCAGGTGCTCCGGTTTTCCCTAATGTCCAAAGACATGCGGTACATGTGAATTAGGTAAGCTAAATTGTCCGTATTGTATGAGTGTGAATAAGTGTGTATGGATGTTTCCCAGAGATGGGTTGCAGCTGGAAGGGCATCCGCTGCTTAAAAAACATGTGCTGGATAAGTTGGCGGTTCATTCTGCTGTGGCGACCCCGGAATAAAAATTAATTAAAGGGACTAAGCCGAAAAGAGAATGAATGAATTATTGTCTAGTTTAAATACTTTAAATAAATGAGCTTAAAAATCTTTTATATGCAAACTCCATATATTATATAACATACACTCATCAGCCACTTTATGAAGTACACCTTACTAGTACCGGGTTGGACCTGGGTTGGTCCATTTTGACATGACAGCATCACACAGTATTCATGCAAACCACATCCCAAAAAGGTACTCTATTGGATTGAGTTCTGGTGACTGTGGAGGCCATTTGAGTACAGTGAACTCATTGTCATGTTCAAGAAACCAGAATGGGTTGATTCTCGCTTTATGACATGACGGGTTATCCAGCTCGAAGTAGCCATCAGAAGATGGGTACATTGTGGTCATAAAGGGATGGACATGGTCAGCATCAATACTCAGGTAGGCTGTGGCATTGACATGATGCTCACATGGTACTAATGGGCCCAAATGGTGCCAAGAAAATATCCCCCACACCATTACACCATCACCAGCAGCCTGAACCATTGATACAAGGCAGAATAGATCCATGCTTCTATGTTGTTGGCTCCAAATTCTGACCCTTCCATCCGAATGTTGCTGCAGAAATCGAGACTCATCAGACCAGGCAACGTTTCTCCAATCTTCTATTGTCCAATTTTGGTGAGCCTGTGCGAATTGTAGCCTCAGATTCCTGATCTTAGCAGACAGGAGTGGCACCCGGTGTGGTCTTCTGCTGCGGTAGCCCATCTGCCTCAAGGTTGGTTGTGTTGTGCATTCAGAGATGCTCTTACCATGCCAGAGAGTTCTGGTCTGCTAAGTGTTTGTGTTTTGGCTGGTTGCTATTGTAAAAAAAAAGTTAAATAACAGCTGTGAAATGACAGAAATTTACCAAAAATTTTAATTTAAGGAAATTTCTGTCATTTAACGGCTGTTATTTTACGGTAAATTTCTGTAATTTACTGGCCATTATTTAACTCTTTTTTTCCGGTACCCCAGCTGCCAAAAAAAAAAGAACGTAAAATAACAGAGTTTTTTTTTTAGTGTATAATAGGGTAAAACCTGTAAAGTACAGTGACTTATTCTCTATTGTGCTTGCATAAAACAAGAAGTGCATACACTTGAAACTATTATGTATGTATGTAAATCATCTAAGTCCTCTTTTGAAGCATGCAATTTCAAAAATGCTACGTTTGATCACACCGTTGCTATGTAAACAAACCTAGAACCTGGTTTTTGGCTGTTTTGCCCTGTTCCTTGCCTCCGACTCCTCCTTGACGTGTTTCACACCTGACTCGCCCATTTTGTCTCTCTCTCTCCATTCTCCACTGCAACTGTCTGACACATAATCACACACACACCTATCTTAATACAGGGGATGAGTAACCAGAAAGCTGATCATGAATACACACACACACACACATGTACAGTTTTATTGTGATAAGGGCGTAGTCACAGCTGATTCTATATCTTCTTGCCTCCCTGTGAAATCTGTCAGATTTTAACAAGCAAACTGCAGGAGAGCACACTACACACATCACTGGAAATATACAACGACTACTGCTAGTGTTACTGGTGAGTAGAGAAAAGCTTTCTATTTGTTTTGGCTTCTAATAATAATTAGCATAATACAGTGAATGAGCATGATTCAGTTACATGAACAAGCATGGAAAGGCTGTCTGATTACAAATCTGGCATCAGCCACAGTGACTCAGTGAATGAATGAGTTTCTGAGGAAGATGCAGTTGAACAGTTGAAATCGGACTCAAGTATATTTCAGGGAGGACGTCATTTCTATAAAACAAGTGTGATGATTTGTGATGACAATTGTGCATTGAAGATAGTATAAACATAATTCAACCTGAAAAAACAAACCATGTGTTAAGCCGAATGTGTATTAACAAACAATAAGCCAATAAATAATGTATTATTATTTGCTATTAACAAGACATTATTTGCTACTGTAAAAATGACAGTAAATGACAGTAATGACTGACAATGACAGTAATTTCCACTTTAAAAATATTTACTTAATATAAGCTATACGGTTAATAACCATTAATTGACTTTCCCAGAATTCCCTGCATGATACTTCACTTTTTATGCCTTTTGTTGACTTTACTATGGCTCTTTTTAGTTTTTTTCCTCCTCATCAGTGATGTACATTGGATTTTTAAATTACATTTAATGTTGATGAATATTTGTATTTAAATATTAAATACATTAAGCAAGTATTTGTAAATTAGTTGATTTTTACGAGTGTTATCATGATGGTGTTTAGTCGTTGTGTCTCTCTGCTTGTGGGAAAAGTCGTTTGTGATGAGCTTTGGTTCATCTTATGACTTTCTCCTCATCACCTGCTTATGGTTGTGTTTTTGCCTGTGTAACTAAAGGTATGAAGTATAGATATTCGTAGTTCAAAACACTGATGTATAATACTAAAAAATAATGAAATACGGTAGTTTACTGTAAAATTTCGAACATTATTTTTCCTGATAACATGAGGAAACGTTACTTTTTTACATTTTGTCAGTTTAGTGGCTATAAATTTGTACGAATTTATTGGAGTTCAGTCGTACGATTTTAAAAAGGAGGTGTGGCACCAAACCCCGCCCCTAAATCCAACCGTAATTGGGGGATAAGCAAATAATACTAAATTGTACAATTGAGATTGTACTAATTTATTCGAATTAGCCACTTGATCAAAAAGTTACAAATTGCTGTGAGATCATGTTGTATTTTTCAGTTTCTACCGTAATTTTAACAGTAAAGTTTTGGCAACCACAGCTGTCTGTTTGTCACTGCAAATTTTACAGATTTGTTTTTAACAGTATACAATTTGACTAAATTTAAACTGAGTTTTGGCCAAAACTGGAATGGAAAGTATGATTTTATTCAGAGTAGAGTTTCATCGGAAGCAAAAGTAAGAACTGCTTTTTTTTTTATATACAAAGATGAAACTTGAGATTGCTGTGAATGAATTCTGACAGATCTGTCGCGTCTACTCCTCACATTGCTAGGCAACGATTCAACAACAGCAACTTGTGCAAACGAATAGAGAACGTCACCAGCATGCCAGAGCACATTCTCTGCAGACTTTCACTCCGCGCTGATGTCAACATGTCTGAAAGAACATTATAAACGTCAGAGTTTAGCATTTGCCAGTTTAATGAAAGAATTCAATAGTTGTAGTCACAATAAATGTGTCATGTTATTTGATCAGATGATCATGTGACCACAGACTTGTTTTTATCAGGTAACCTAAAAAAGCAGTTATAAAATTACTTTCATGAATTAAACATAATTGCATAATTTATTTCAAAATAATTGTTTAAATGAATAAACAACAGTAACAAAAATATACCTATCTATCTATCTATCTATCTATCTATCTATCTATCTATCTATCTATCTATCTATCTATCTATCTATCTATCTATCTATCTATCTATCTATCTGTCTGTCTGTCTGTCTGTCTGTCTGTCTGTCTGTCTCTCTCTCTATATATATATCTATATCTATCTATCTATCGGTCTCTGTCTGTCTGTCTGTCTGTCTGTCTGTCTGTCTGTCTGTCTGTCTGTCTATCTATCTATCTATCTATCTATCTATCTATCTATCTGTCTATCTATCTATCTATCTATCTATCAGAAATTCCATTTAATTTGGGCAGAAACATAAAACATCACATCTATATACAACCCAATAAATAAGACCTGGATTGTTCATGAATCTCATTGACATACTAATAATATTTACATTAAAAATGTAATTGCATATATATTATGTTTAATTGTTCTGCAGCCCATTTTATGTTGACTGAGAATATTACTATAGGCTAAGCTATACTACTGGCAAGAATAATAATAGTGATAATAATAATCTTAATTCTTCTTATTATTATTGTTGTTGTTATCATTATTAGCCTATTACACTGTACACTATGATTTTTGCAAAATTGTTGCAAACAATTTATATGAGCTGAAACAAACAAAATACATTTAGTAATGTTTCAGCATAAGTTGTTTGCAACCACTTACCTTAAAAATATTGTAAATCCAATGAATCTTTTTTTCAGTGTAATAAATGCTGGGTTCCACACAATTCCTCCATGTTGTCCTAACACAAATAGATAAAGTTAACTTTAAATTGTTTTTACAAATGTAGGTGGATTGAACCCAAAACAATGAAGTTGTCCCCTCAAAAAACGTAAGAATTGTGTTGTTTCAACTCATTTTAAATAAGCTAAGTAGTTTGAACAAGTAGCAAAAGTCTTTTTTGAGTGAAAACTAAACACAAGTAGAGGACTGGATTGGATTTTTTTTCATATCTATAACTACAGTAAATATGTAGCTAATTAAAAAAAACGACATATCTTTCAATTTCATCTACTAAAGCACCATTTAAACACCATTACATGCGAAAACACTAATTCAGAGAGCCTCCTTTTGTCTGTTGAGTTTACCTGGACCAGGTATCTCAGGTGACTCAGCGCAAACTCCGCCCAATATTTAACTCCCACCTGCGAAAAAGCCGCAGAGTTGTGTTCAGCCGTCAGTAGTTCCAGCGTCAGCGCAAAGAAACACTCGTTGACTAACCGGAGGCGCGTTTGTTGTTTCCACCCGTGAGGACTTGTTTTTTCCCACTCTCCGGTGTGGTGGACTGTAACTTTCCAATCTCGGCGGTTCAGCTCGCTTCACAATGAGCACGAGTGTGACTTCGGAGAGCGTCTTTCTGTCGGCGCTGCAGCCCAACTCTACCGTCAGCACGTACGCGGTCCCGTCCGAGAACGAGCTCGGGTCGCACAAGGAGGAAGCCAGACTTAAGCGTATGCAACAGCAGGTGTCCATGAGACTAGCGGAGAAATCCACGCTCCCGCGCCAGAACGGCTCTTCGTCACAGTACGCTTCCTCAGGTGTGTCATCATCATCAGCTTTGATCTCATTGTAATACAGCAACAATAACATAACAGCCTTTGCATTATTAATCTGCTCATCATCTGTCAGGTTGACTTTACATGAAAGGCTCTGCGCTTTTGTACGGTGTGTGCTTTCATATTTAACAATGATGAATTATAACTCTTTAGGAACGAAGATTAGCCTTTGATATCGTTAGTAAATATGACATTATTAAATTCACACGCACACGGCTGCGTTGTGTTGTTTACACTTCGGCATGCAAATTTTTTGATATTTAGAGACTAATGCCTGGGGCAAAACTGTGATCACGTGATGTTATTTGGCTATACAAAAAGACTAAATATCATACAAGGCATGTGAACATAATGTTTCGTTTTTTTAGTAAATATACACCGTAAAAAAATTGAATTTTAGATAGAGGTAAAGTTGGTTTTGTGTTTGCACATTCGGACTTTCCTCTTAATAATGTAATTTTATAAAAGTTTTATTTGCAAACTCTAAATAGCGAAATCCTATTAGCAGCCTTCTTCAAAATATCTTCTTTTGTGTTTGATAGAAGAAAGTCAAACAGGTTTGGAACAAGTAAACGCTGAGTAATGGATGACAGAAGGTTTAGTTTTGAGTGAAGTATCCTTTTAAATCTGTCAAAATCACTACAAATATTAAGGGTTAGGATTAACTTTCTCTAGTCGTCTCAACTTAAAGTGAGTCAATTCACCCAAAAAATGAAAATTAACTTACTTTTTACTCATCTTAAAGTGGTTTTCAAACCTTTATGACTTTATTTCTTCTATTGAATTCAAAAGATGATATTTGGAAGAATGCTGAAAACTTGTAACCATTGACTTCCATAGTAGGAAAAACAAGTGGACGTCAATGGTTACAGGTTTTCAGCTTTTTTAAAAATGTCTTCTCTTGTGTTCGACTAAAGTCATACAGGTTTGGAAGAAGTTAATGATGACAGAATGTTTAGTTTTGAGTGAACTGTTCTTTTAAACCTGTCAAAATCATGACAAATATTAAGGGTTAGGATTAATTTTCTCTAGTCGTCTCAACTTAAAATGAGTCAGTTCACCCAAAAAATGAAAATATACTTACTATTTACTTATACTTAAGTGGTTTTCAGACATTTATACGTTTATTTTCTTCGTGGTACGCTAAAGACGATATTTTGGAGAACGGTGAAAACCTGTAACCATTTTCTTCCATGGTAGGGAAACAAATGGAAGTCAATGGTTACAGGCTTCCAGCCTTCTTCAAAATATCTTCTTTTGTGTTCGACAGAGGAAAGAAAGTCCAACTGGTTTAAAACAAATAAATGTTGAGTAAATAATGACAGAATGTTTAGTTTTGTGTGAACAATCCCTTTAAATTTGTCAAAATCACTATAGATATTAAGGGTTAGGGTTAATTTAAAGGGGTCTCAACTTAAAGGGAGTCAGTTCAAACAAAAAATGCTAATTAACTTACTATTTACTTATCCTCGAATTGTTTTCAATCATTTATTTCTTTCATTGAATGCTTAAGACGATATTTTGAAGATCGGTGAAAACCTATAACCATTGAATTCCATAGTAGGAAAAACAAATGGATGTCAATCGTTACAGGTTTCCAGCCTTCTTCAAAATATCTTTTGTGTTCGACAGAAGAAAGTCAAACAGGTTTGAAACAAGTAAATGCTGAGTAAATGATGACAGAATGTTTAGTTTTGAATGAAGTATACCTTTAAATCTGTCAAAATTACGGTAACACTTTAGTTTAGGTCACTATTCATGGTATTAACAAACTATTACCTAACACTACTAGCTTAATAAACTACTAATTAGCTGTTTATTAATGGTAAGTAAGGTGGAAGTTGGGTTCAGGTTTTGGGTAGGATTAGGGATCATACTTTACAACTACTATTGAACAGTTAATACCGTAATAATAGGCAGTTAATAAGCTAATAGTTAATATCGTGAATTAGGCCTAAACTGAAGTGTTACCGGATTTAATCTTTCAGCCATAGCATAAAATGTTTCCTGAATGACATTTTCATAATAAAAAAACTATTTTATTTTAATATAAAGAGCTCTTTGTTTGATAGAAAGTATTTTTTTTATATATAAACACCAATTAAGAAACTTTACTTTTAAAAGTGTAGGTTGCATGCGTCTTTGCTTCAGTTAATAATAAAAAAAAATGTCATGACTGGACAATAGATGTTAGCATGAATTATCCATTATCTCATGAATTTATTTTATATAATCAGAAGTGAAATTAAGAAAATGCACACAAATGTAATAGTTTTGAAAGATATTGATATGGAAGGTGTGCAACGCAGCGTATGCTGTGTATGAGTTAATTATTTACAGAGGCGAGCTGAGCAAAGTTCAAGTGTAATCTCAGTTCCTGCTACGCGTCTAGTGAGAGTGAAAGTTTCAAAGCTCTCCTTTGAAAACCAAACCCATTCATGACAAAAAAAAGTGCTTAGCGCTGCACAAGAGGAAGGTAACATGGTCTGACAATAATAGTGTGAATATCAAATGTTATGATGTTGCGGTAAAGAATGTAACCTGAGAGTTTTACTATTTCGTTTTAATGCGCTCTGTGCTCAGAAGTTAGGGTGTGTTCGCTTCTGTAGTTTTGCTCACAGTGGAATTTTTTTAAATGAACATAAAGGTGCAATAAAATAAAAGTAATGTAATTTTAATTAAAATGTAAATTACATTTACAATCAAATTAAATTAATTTAGGATGTGTTCACACTTGGCAAATTTGATTAAAACAAGCCAAACAAGCTGTGCGCATATTGACAGAAATATGAACAAAACACAGACCAAAGACATGTAAATGAACCAAAAACAGGGCGTGATGTCACAAGATGTGACCATAAAAGAACCTAATGTTCAAGCAAACCTGTTTTTCTCTCTTTTTTTCATGTATTACAGCTTAGTGTAGGCACTAGAAATGCGTCTCCATGCAGGAGATCTTAAACTCTGTGCAAATGAGATCTCAAAATCCATTTCTTATGGTTATACATAATTAGCCTCAGCCTTAAAATGTCTGAAATCACTCCTTTTTTGTGACCAGATGTTATTTCATATCACAGAACGAGCAAGAATCATGCTATTTTATAGTGTTCAATGCAGCGATAAAGGCTAGATTAATTATCGTAGTATTACATTGCAACAAAAAAAAGTTTTTTTTAAGTCTTAAATCAAGAAGCAAAAAAACATTGTCTTGTTTTCAAAAATAACGAGTCAAAAAATGTCCTTAAGTTTTTCCTTAAAACAAGTGAAATTATCTTGTTTTCGCTCTGAAATAAGATTATTTTGCTTACTCCACTGGCAGATAATTGTGCTTGTTTTAAAAAAAACTCACTGTATGATTATAAAACATCCAGGATCCATTTTTTTTTTTGCCTCAAGCGTTTGTTAATTATGTTCATATTTGATCCATTTATCTGTTTCTATCAGCGCAGCAGTGGTATCAGATGTCTTTTCATTTAGTCTTAATTCGTTTTTAATTAAAATAAAATGAAAAAAACATAAATTAAAAGAAAAGGAATACTTTTCTCTAAAGATACATGACTTTTTTTGTCTCTCAGTTAAAAATCTGAATTATATTGTCATCGCAATAAATACCAGAAAATATTTTAATATAAATGAAGTCTCTATGGCCCATCTCTATTACTAGTACTATAGGATTGTAAATGCAAAACTTCTACGCAGTTAAGAATCTGTGGTGGAATTGAGTGGTCAAGCCTGATTGCTTGAATCCCTGCTTTTATGAGGGTCTAATGCAGGTATTCTTCAGGTTTAACCACTTACTGGACCCCATGGCTTATGAGGTTTACCAGTGTTTTAACAAGTTACAACAGCCTTAAACCTTCTGTTACAAGAGCTTTCTGGAGGAGATGCATTCCACGTCTTGAAGAAAAAAAGCCTCCTTGTCTGTAAATGACACTGTTAGAAAAAAAACATAAAATTCAAGGTAAAAAAAAAAAAAAAACAGTACAAACCATCAAATAAATGTACCATTTTTAATGTAAACAACCGTATTTCAATTATTTACAATTTTAACACATCAGTACTAACATATATTGATCATATGCTTTGTTACACACACATACAAATGGTTATGTTAAAAAAACAGCAGGAAAAGGAAGTGTCGCAGGGAATTATGTGAATTTACAGTTATTTACCGTATATACAGGTAAATTAATGTTACGAATTATTACTGGAGCATTTTTACAGCTGAAATCACAGTGCAGTTGTGGTAATCAGTATTTTATCATAAAAAATGTACAAATCATGAGATGAGTGTTCACATTTTTACAGTAAACAACTGTATTTCATTAATTTACACTGTTAATAGACCAGTACTAACATTTACGCATCACTTTCTTAATTTCACAGACAAAAACACATATGGTTATGTTAAAAACAGCGTAAAAAGGGAAGTGTGCAGGGAATTATGTGAATTTACAGATATTTACTGTATATACAGGTAAATTAATGTTACAAATTATTACTGGAGCATTTTTACAGCTGAAATCACAGTGTAGATCTGGCATTGGCAAAATACCATAAAATCCATAATATTTAAAAAAATTGACAGCTGTGGTTGCCAGTATTTTATCATTAAAAAACTGCACAAATCTTAAAATAAATGTTCACATTTTTACAGTAAACAACTGTATTTCATTAATTTACACTGTTAATACATCAGTACTAACATCTACGCATCACATTCTTTGTTACACAGACAAAAACACAACCATATGATTATGTAAAAAAAACAGCATAAAAAGGGAAGTGCCATGCAGGGAATTATGTGAATTTACAGTTGTTCACAGTATATACAGGTAAATTAAGGTTACAAATTATTACTAGATCGTTTTTACCATTGAAATCACAGTGTAGATCTGGCGTTGGCAAAATGCCAAGCTTTTAGCTCTTAGAAAATAAAAAATTTGATTTTTGCTGAGACTAACTATTTTATTTCAGATCATTCAAAGTACTGCAGCAGGGCAGGGTGAGGCAGGGCAGTAAGGGTGTGTGTTTTTTGGGTAGGGACACTGGGAGTGTCTCATCAGACCGGTTCTGTTTTTTTCTTTTTCTGCCGCCTCCTGTCTACAACTCATTTTACACTTCTTCACTTATGAAACACTCCCTAATTCACATACTCAAACGCGTGTACATGCTTGCCCGTAGATGCGGTCTTTGATGAAACAAACCTGGAAACCTTAACCCCATCTGTTTCAGAGCCAGAACAAAAAAAAACCTGTAAAATTGTAAACTTGCACTGCCGTAATTCATGGAGCTCTGAAAGTTTGCCTTGAACTTGCAGTGTCATCAAAGACACATGCTGAGCGTATTCACTTCGCTGTAAAGTTACAGACTTGACGCCTTTACGGGGCAGTAAATCTTTTCGTTTGATCGTCTGTAACTCATTTCCAACTGCGAACAGTACATGCAGACTGCTGTGCATTTCACTCAAAAAAGATTGCATTATAAACTCTTATCAAACAAAATGATCAAATAGTTCTTTAAAGTTGTTTCATTTGAGCAGACATCCATGCTAAAACAACGTATGTGGAAGGGTATCATATGCATGGCTTAAAGGGACAGTTCACCCAAAACATGAAAATGACCTCATCATTTACTTTCCCTCATGTTGTTTTAAACCTTTATGAGTTTCTTCTGTTGAACACGAAGATATTTTGAAAATTGCTGGTAGGTGGCATCCATTGATTTCCATAGTATTTTTTTTTTATTATTTTCTAGTAGTAGTTTTCCATATTTTGTGATTCATGTTATAATTTTTTCCTGTTTATTTATGCTTTTTAATTGCATTATGGCTCCTTGATCTTTCTTCCAACAATTTTTTTACCTTGAAAAGTTCTAAAAAATGACTTTTATTAATAATTTTATTAGTTTAAAGTAATATATTGTCTGGGTTGGTGTTGTATATCACAGTACAAAAACTTAGTAATAAACTGCCAGTACATTTTCTGTTATTTTACAGACTTATTTCTTTATATATTTTTTCTTATACATTATATAATTAATGTATAAATCTTAACCATTCTTATACATTAAATCATTTCTAATTGCTAAAAAGTCTACGGAGCAGAGATTAATGTCCCATAATGCAACTCACAATCGTAAATAGATAGAAAACACTGATTTTCACTGAACAACAGATTTTTTTTCATAATGTAACATTCTTCAAAATATCTTCCTTTTGTGATTTTAAACATTTAAAACACAAAAGAAGAAAAAATTAATTTCCTTTTTTGGAGTGAAATATCCCTTTAAGTAAAATACAAACACATTTGTTTAACTTTTAACTCGCACACAAAGCCACATCAACATAAATAAAGTAAAACAAGACTTGTTTTGTTTAATAAAGAATAAGCATGCATGTTTGTGTACAGACTTGCATTCAAAGGCATCATAAGCAAGGCTATAGTAAAACAACACAATATATTTGTTTACTGTTCAAGCCAAGAACAAACTTGTTTACTTAAAAATCTTACAAAGCTTTAATAAACACAACTGAACACAGTTATTTAATCAATTACATAACAAACACGCACATGTGATGATAACAAAGTTATATCACAATAACAAAAATATCACAAACATTACTAGATTGATGTTAAACAACATTTGTTTTGCTTAATTGTTGCATTTAAAGGACAAACATGCATGTTTGTGTACAGACTTGCATACAGATTCATTATAAGACTGAAGTGAAACAACAACATATTTGTTTAATTGTTCAAGCAAAGAGCAAACTTGTTTACTTAATCTTACAAAGCTATAATAAACACAACTGAACAAATGTTTTTAATCAATCAAATAACAAACATGCTCTTTTGATGATCACAAACTTGCTTTAAAAATATCATAAACATTACTAGAATGATGATAGCACTTGTTTTGTTTAGTAGTCGCATCAAAGAATAAACATGCATGTTTGTGTACAGACTTGTACACAAAGGCAACATAAGACTAAAGTAAAACAACAACAATATATTTGTTTAGTTGTTCAAGTGAAGAACAAACTTGTTTACTTAAAAATCTTACAAAGCTATAATAAACACAACTGAACCAGTTTATTTGATAAATGTTTCCATTTAAAAACAAACATGCGTATTTGATGATCACAAACTTGCTGTAAAAATCTCATAAACATTAGATTGATGATAAACTACACTTGTTTTGTTTAATAGTCACATCAAAGAACAAACATGCATGTTTGTGTACAGACTTGTATATTTGTTTAATTGATCAAGCAAAGAATAAACTTCGTCACCTTAGAATTATAAGGTTCTATCTGACATTCTATCAAGACTTTTTATTTAAAAAACAAATGTTACAAGCATATTGTTGGCTATATGGAATGCAAAAACTTTTAACCTCAATATCTCAAAATCATCCAGAACGCAGATAGAACTTTATAATTCCAAGGTGACAACATGTTTACTTACAAAGCTATAATAAACACAAATTGACAAATGTATTTGTTCATTTAAATAACAAACATGCACATGTTATGATCACAAATTTGCTTTAATATATCATAAACTAGATTGATGATAAACAGCAATTGTTTTGTTTAGTAGTCCCACCAAAGAACAAACATGCATGTTTGTGTACAGGCTTGCAAACAAAGGCATCATAAACAAGTCTAAAGTAAAACAACAACACGATATTTGTTTAATTGTTCAAGCAAAGAGCAAACTTGTTTTCTTAAAAGTCTTATAAAGCCATAATAAACACAACTGAACAAATTTATTTGATAAATATGTCCATTTAAAAACAAACACGCACATTTGATAATCACAAACCTTCTTTTAAAATATCATAAACACTATTAGATTGATGATAAATGACATTTGTTTGGCTTAATTGTGGCATTTGAAGATCAAACATGCATGGTTGCGCACAAAAGCATCATAAACAGATCTAAAGATGTGAAACAAAACAGCTTGTTTGTTAATGGGTTCATTAAATGCATTATATCTGTGCTGTTCTGTGTGACGCTTGGGTTCAGAAATGTGTAGAATGTGAAGCCACATTGAGAAAGTTCATTGCGAGGGTTACTCACTCTAAATCTTCTCATATACATGATCTGTATTTTCTTCTTTTTATTGTAGAGTCTGGTAATTACTCAACAATGACAAAATATTCAACAGTGGGACAAAACTTTAACCCGAATTTCAGCTCGAAATCTTTTGTCAACTCGTCTGGCCGACAAATGATGGTAAGACACTTTCTTTATCGAAGTAATACTTGTTTTGAAGACATAGAACCAATTAAGCCAAGTTAAAGAAATCTTTTTTTTATGTGTGATGTGACTGCATGGGTGTGTATCTTGTCCAAATACTGAAAAATGAGTGAGTAATGCAGATTGTGGTAGTTAAGTGTGACATTTCACAGGTCAGCATGAACCATCAACCCCATACGAAAAGTCACAAGTTGAAAAATCTCTGAGTGTCATTTGCTGTTATGTTTCTATTGAGTGGCACCTAAATTAAGTGTATTAAACATACAATTCAATGAACTGTATTACAATAAAAGTGATCAGAAATTAAGTAAATTAGTGAAGTTATTTACAAATAATGGCAAAGCTTTAATTAAGTGCCAAATCCCACTATTATCCACTGCTTATTATTAGTTTATTGGCTGTTTGTTAGTACTTAAAACGTATAATCTTTTTTAATCCTACCCAATACCTAAACCTTACTAACTATCAATAAGCAACAAATTAATACTTTATTCAGCCGAAAGTCTTAGGTTAATAGTTTATTAATAGACAGAATTGTACCCTTTTATAAAGTGTTACCAAAGCAATGCAATTATCACCTTTTAAAGGTAACTTAGGGCGTACTCACACTTATGCTATCTACGCCTGAGCTCGAAACTGAAGACGAGACGTGACGTTTAAGGGACTGTTTCATATGTGTTTATTAATCATTCGTACTGTTCAATGAACGCAACCTGTCATAGATTATTAAAGATGCAAACTTCTCACTGCATGACAGCTGCACTTTTAGCAAACCTCCTAATTCCTGCAGCACGAGGACTTTATGATTGTTTATGAGCGTCAAAAGTGGCTGATCCTCGAAATATTTGACTGCGTATCGCTGCATCCCAATCCACTAAAATCCAACACGGGCTCATTCTGAAAAGGTAGTCCCGCGGACACTTCTGGAGACCGCTAATTTTGTAGCCGGGGTACATATGGCTGCATTTCATTTTTTTTTTAAACAAACGCTACAGGGCGGTGTGACGCCGTTCCTTTTTGCGCTTACCGGCTAACAGCTTACCCCGTGTGAAGGGCTTTCCTGCCGCAACTAGTTTGTCCAGTTAGCTCGTCGTGTACGTGGGCGGACTTGAGACGCAGAGAGGAGATGACCACGACGACGGGGTTCGAGTACTGGGGAGAACGGTTCCAGAAATCAGGTAAGACAGAAACAGAATCCAAAAAATTAATTGGACAAGTGAATAACAGGGTGAGAATGTGGTAAAGTCCGAAAACGTGGTAAAAATCAGACAAGGGCTTTTCTTTTCTGGATGGCTTTTGTAAATCGTTGGTTGGGTTTTAGGGAAGTAAGTGGGTGGGCGGGTCAATCGATAAAATTGGTTGAGTTTAGAGAAGGAGGAGAGTGGGTCTGTCGATTGGTCAGCCGGCCAGTCAGTCATCCAGTCATTCAGACAGACAGTGGCCTCTGGTGGGTTTATGCGAGAACAGCGGGTGCGAATTGCGATCGCAAGAGAAATTTGAGGGAGGGAGGTCAAGCGTGCTTCGGCCCAGTTCAAGGCAACTGTACATAGTGTGAGTACGCCCTTAAAGGCACAGTTTATCTGAAAATGAAATCGTTATTCTCCCTCATGTGTTTTTTAAGCCTTTATGAGTTTCTTTCCCTTGTTGAACACAAAAGAAGATATTTTGAGGAATGCTACTGGCACCCATTGACTTTCATAGTTTAAAAAAAACAATGGAGGTCAGTTGGTGCCAGTAACTAACTTAAATATGGTTGATGAACAAGTAAAGGGTGAGTAAAGGATGGCAGGATTTTCATTTTTGGGTGTACCGCCCATTTAATTACCTGATTTTTATATAGACTGTAAAAAATGCTTAGTTCCACACAACCAATTTAAGTTGGGACAACATGAATGAATTAAGTTAACTTATTAGATTTGACAAATTCAAGTGGATTGAAGATAAAGTGGATTAAATAATTAAGCTGCCCCCCCCCCCCACACCACCCCAAAAATCCTCAAGAATAGTGTTGTTTCAGCTCTCATTAGTGGACAAATGTATTACATTTTTGTCCTTCTACTGTATGTATAATTGCATTATATAAGAATTCAATATTTAATTTTCTTCTCCTATTAGGCCCAGCGTCCATCCCAGTACTTAAGCGGTGGTTTTTCTTCCCGCTCTGCCGTTGAGTTCACCCCAAGAGCCAAAATGAGTTACACAGCAGGAGGTGGAGGTGGTGGCGGCGGCGGTGGCTCATATTACCATGAAGAGTTTGCTAGCGGTAACTATGGGGGCGGCGGGTATCAGAGTGGCGGTTATCAAATTAGTGGCGGCCAAGTTCAACAGCAGCAGGTCAACAAAGTGACCCGTTCCCTCAGCCGAATGGGGGGCGACCCAGAGACCTTATCCATGCACTCCATGCGCATGTCAGCCATACCTCAGCAGGTTGTTTCTTCTTGGGTGGCTGCGGAAGACAGCGACGGCAGCATGGTTTCAGAACGCGACGCCACTTATACACAGCAGAGCTTGAGCAATGGCTACACCGCCAACACTTACCCACGCCAGTCTCTGTACTCCAACTCAAAAATGAATGGATTTGAAAGTGCGCAGCAGCAGGTCAGCTCCATGACACTGCCGACCATGAAACGCTCCCTCAGTGGGACGCTTGCTACAAGTGGTGGTGGAGGTGGTGGAGGTGCTGTGGAGCAGGAGGTTTATGTGAGCCGACAGTCCTTCAAAGGCCCAGCTCACCGCACCATCAGCCGCATTAACAATCGGCAAACCCTTCGTACGTCCAGTGTGCAGTCTGGCATGTTCGGAAGTGGCGGGGGATTCAGCGGCTCCCAGGGGAACCTGTACATGGGGCAGCAGGGGAGGCTGTCGCGTGCTGGCTCCGTCAGGAGCATGCATAGTGTTGGGAGAGGCAAGGACGTGTTCGATGGCATGGACATGACTGGCAGCATGGGCAATCTGAGCGGGTAAGAAGACTTTTCATTTCCTTTGATTTCTATTCATCCAAATAGGTTCATGTTTAAATCTTAGGCCCAATTCTATTTTTGTACCCCTACCCCTTCCCCTTGGCCCTTGAAACAGAATGTGAAGGGGAAGGGCTTCAAAATTTACCCCTAAGAAATAGGACAGCACTACAGCACCTGCACACATCATCATATGTCATCGCGATCTCTTGCTTCATATGAGATCAGACGATCACGACTGCTGTATTCCAGTTGTGTTACTCTTTGGTATTTATCTTCAGCAAATCACTGAAGGCATACATCATCTTATCATAATGTTATAATGTGGCAATAAGATCGTAATGTACTGTGCACTTACACAGTGGCCATATTCATCTATGTAAACACACCAAAACAACATTAGCGTTATAGCAGACACTGTAAAAAGCTCATTCCCAGCCACTAGACTTTTCTGACAGGGTATTCGAGTGCCATCGAGTGACAGAATGTTGTGGGACTGCTATACAGGAGATATTATTATGGATTATAGAAATTTAGTGGTTTTTATTTTAGCATTTTTTTTAAAGCATGACGATAAAACACAAGCGCTGTTATGAATATATTAAAACGTGCTTGTTTGTTGTCAATATTCGTACTAATGACAAAAAATACTAATTTGCGATCTCCTGACTTCCGTGTGCAGCCATGTTGCTGTTGTAGCTGGAGTATTCTGGGAAATTTTCTTACCCCTTGGTTTCGAGTATGGTCCTGGAAAATCTCCATTTGAATGGGGTGTCTATCCTTTCCCCTTAGCCCTACGCCTTCAAACTAGAGAACTGGGACACCCCTACCCCTTCACATGAACGCGCAAAACGAAGGGTAGGGCTAAGGGGTAGAATTGGGATTGGACCTTAAAGTGTTAGTTCACCCAACAAGGACTTATACATCTCAATTTCACTTACTGTATCTCTGGTGGCACAGTGGCTCAGCGGTTAGCACTGTCGTCTTACATCAAGAAGGTCACTAGTTCGAGTCCCGGGTGGGCTTGTTGGCGTTTCTGTGTGGAGTTTGCATGTTCTCTCCGTGTTGGTGTGGGTTTCCTCTGGGTGCTCCGGTTTCCCCCACAGTCCAAAAAAATACGTTATAGGTAGATTAAATGAACCAACTTGGCCATAGTGTAAGAGTGTGTGTATATGGGTGTTTCTCAGTACTGGGTTGCGGCTGGAAGGACATCCGCTGCATAAAACATATGCCGAAATAGTGATAATCAGGTACTAAACCAAAGGATAATGAATTAATCAATGAATGAACATCTAGTTTAGTTGTTCAGAGTCACATTTATTTTACATTATTCTGTACCTTTGGGGTTGCTGCTGAATATTATAAACAAAAATCATGCATTATGTATAAAAATTTAAGGAATTGGTGTGCAGATTTTGTTAATCATTCACTTTCCTTTGGGTTAGTCCCTGATTTATCAGGGGTTGCCACAGTGGAATGAACCGCCAATTACTCTGGCATATGTTTTCTGCAACGGATGCACTTCTAGGGTGGAATTTGTGGTGGAAATGTGGTGCATTTGTAGTCTAGAGTGCATTTGTGGTGGAATGTTTAGTAATTGAAACAATATTGTACAACATTTAAAGATGTAACATATTTAAATTTACTTAGAAGCAGATTATATGTATGTTGTTCATTTTGGATCTATTTGGGGCAATGTTTCCAACAAGTTAGGGAAAGAAAGAACTTAATGTTATTGTGGTGCATGTAATGTTATTAAATGTCCTTATTCATCCTTATTAAATGTAAGGAATTATTATTATATTTATTATTATTATTATTATTATTATTATTATTATTATTACTGTTGCTTTGCTGATTGGATGAATAAAGCATAGAGCTAAAGAAGTCTTGTCACTTCATTGGAAGATCAAGCAAAAAAAAAGTTGCCATTTTGATTTATAAAAAATCTATTAAAGCATTGGTATATTGTAGAACCAGTGCAGCTGGAAAATGTGCGTAGACTGTTGTCATGAAGAAATCAATGGGTGTTGTTATATTCACAATGCAAAGCAGTTGTTTACAAATGTTGAGCACCAATCATAACTCATCAAATTAAAATGCATAGAACTGATTCGCTAGTTTATGTTCATTGTTTTACAAAGCTGTCGAATGAAAATCCAGGATAATGCAATCATTTTGTTCTCTCTTTCTATTCACGTGGGTGTTGCATAAAGTCTCATAAAGTTTTTACCAGACTTAGACACTGTTTTTTTGTCTTAACGTTTGATTGGCGTCCAACTATTGAGTTAATTATTGATGAGTGCATAGATAAATCTTATTTTCTTTCACTGAATGAAGCACCTTTAAGTGTTGATAACAGAATTATTCTAAAGTTGTCACAACTGCTGTGTTATATTTCATATATTTAACCCTTAAAGACCTAGAGCTATTTTGTGGGCACCTAATGGGCATTTTTAAAAAGCAGTTTTATTTTTATTTTAGCAGTCAGCCTCAAGTGTCATATATCATTTTAAACAGGAGAACCTGAAGCTTCAATCTGTATTAAAAGTCAAATCTAAAATATCTTTCAGTCTAAAAACATATGAACAGAAAGAAAATTTTCCAGAATTTTAAGAAAAACAATAAAAAAGTGGCATTTTCTAGTTATTACAAACAAAACCTCATGAAGTTTTTTGTTGTTGTTTAGAAATGCTATGATGTTTTATACTTCCAAAATAAATTGTCTACATCCAACATTGCCTAAGCAAATTATAGCATTTTATTCCAATGTTGTTCTAAGCGTTTTTCAGTGGAAATACTGGTAAATTCTGTTTACTGACAATGTAGATGCCCAAGATGTTTGCATTTTTAGTTTTCATTAACTTATTTTAGCAGTCAGCATCAAGTGTCTTCTGTATTATTATATGTTTGTACCTTTAAATTTAGTCATACTATGCACAATAAAAGATTTAGGTCATACTACTTAAAATCAAAGCAATCAAAATTCAAAATAAGAGGAAATTGTGTTGCTTAAAGGGGTAGTTTACCTAAAAATGATATTTCTGTCATAATTTACTTGAGGTATTCCAAACATGTTTAAGTTTCTTTTTCTTCTTTTGAACACAAATGAAGATATTTGGAAGAGTGTTGCAGTATGCAGGCACAGGATGTCAACATATTGACGTTGTACCCCAACGTACCCAAACGTCGAGGTGTTGTGGAATTTGTTCGGAAATGAAAATCAGGTTGACATCAAAACCCAAGGTCAGGCCAATGGCAATATCCAATGTCCAAACCTAAAATCAACTAAATATCAATGTCTAATCATGTTACACCTTGACATTGTGTGGACGTTACCACTATGACATCGATCAGACGTTGGACTTTGGTCACTTTCCAACAAAACCTAAAATCAACCAAATATCAACATAATTTGACGTCATTATTGGACGTCAAAATAACGTTGTCCTTAGATGTAGGCTAGACATTGAATTTTGATCACCTGACGTCACAACCCAAATCTCACCTAATATTAACGTCTTATTATGTTGTGTGCTTGCTGGGCATTGACTTCTATTGTATTTGTTTATCCTACTATGGAAGTCAATGGAAACAGGAACAATCTTTAAAATATCATAATTTGTGGGTGAACTATCCCTTTAAATTACTTTAAAGATGTGTGTAAAGTAGGATGCTCGCGCAATTGGTGTAACACTCCTCTCAAAGCAGGCCTAATGTGCTTGAAATAGACAAATAACGGGTTTCAAACCACAGATGACAAGTCTTAGCAAACGCTTCCCAATTGCTGTTGGTCAAAAAAAAAAAATCCCTGAATTACGTACCATAGCTGTTTGAGCCATGCCACAGTTCAGCTCAAGTAATACTCTACAAATGTGCTACTTTCATTAAGAATGCTAACTTGGTGTGCAAATATGGATGGTTACTTGTCTCACAGTGAACACGAAAATGAACTTTGAATCAAGAAATGCTTTCATGCTTTGATTTAACAGCCTGTACGCACGCCCACACTTGGCTTATCTATGCATGTTGCACCAACAGTGTGTGTTTGTGTGTGTGTGTATATGCATGTGTAAGTGTGTTTGATGTTGCCCAGCCCTGCCTATATGTGTGTAAAAAGTGAAGAGCGAGTCTGTTGTGCAGGCACACCCAAACCAGTCCAGCCACTTCACACTTCACACACCCTGGGAAAAAACACACACACTTGCTAGCACTCCAGTGACATGCAGCAGCAGCACACACACACATGCAGGAATGTCTTGTTGAGCAAAACCTAATGCTGACACTTAAAATGGACAAAAGTACTAGTTAAGTACTAGCTAATCACTTGGCAATGAAATGGCTTGCTTCTTCAACCCTATTAGCTATAATTTCTTGTCAAAGCTCTACTAATATAGCCAAAGTATTTTAATTAATAGGCTTGAGTGTGGAGTGGATTTCAAAAACAATTATTCATTAGTCATTATTTAAGTTTTATTTTTTAAATATTTGTTTTATTATTTTAAGATGAATATATTTACATAAGAAGAAAAGCTTGCACATATACAGCACTGGAAAAAAAGTAATAGGCCACTTCAAAGTTATAAGATATTTAGATTTGCCATTAATATGTAAAAAAATAGCACTCCTTCTCATTCTTTATCCTCCACATCAAAATTCCTAAAAGCAAAGAAGCTCACAGTTCTCCAGGATTGGCCAGCCCAGTCACCAGAAATGAACATTATTGAGCATGTCTGTGGTAAAATGGAGGAGGAGGCATTGAAGATTAATCCAAAGGATCTTGATAAACTCTGGGAGTCCTGCAAGAACAATTCTTCGTCATTTCAAGTTATTTGAGTCATTGCAGAGATGTATGGATGCAGTTCTCTAAGCTCATGGGAGTCGTACACAATATAATTTTTTTTCTACTGCAGCATGACTTTATACTATATACTGTACATTGTTTGTGTTAAGTGACAAGACATTTTTCTTAGGAAAGCCAGACCTTACTGTATTAATAAAATGATTAAAAAAATCAAGGCAAAATAATTTTTTATTTTGGTAAAACAAGTGTAATCTAGAGGCCTTTGCCTTTTATATAAGCCACTTCTGATACCAAATGATTAACTAGAAGTCAAATTATTATTTGTTGTTCCTAAAAATTTGATAGGCGACAAGACTTTTGCTTTTGTCAGGTAGTGTATACCCATACATATATTGTCGTAGCACCAGTGGCACCAAAATTAGTCACCAAAATTCATATGCTGATTCTGTGATTCTGCTCTCATCATTCAAAAGAAAAGGGCCACATTGTCCCCCAATAATGTCAACAGACTGGACTGTCTTAACTGGCTGAATATAAAGGAGGACTAAACAAAATTCGTTCTACTTTAATGTTCTCAATTCACAGCAAAACAACTTTTCAATGAGTGCAATTTTTTTTGTATTCATTATTTTATTATTATAATTTTACAATTTCCATATTTGCAATGGCTGTATTTTAGCATTTTTCTGCAGTCCACTTAGAATCCATCATGGAAATCATTTTTTTCTTTATTGGCATTGACTGTTTTGAAATTCAAATATTGTAATAAATATGGCTGTCAAGCCAACAGTTTGAGGATCTTGATGGTTTATTGCAGGTATGTTGTTTACATGAAGAAATCTGTGTTACAAGTTAAACAAAAATTCTAATAAACAGTCATATTTTGAATTCAAAATAGTTTTTTGTCTTGCATTTACATTCATTTTACATTTGAATAGACCAAATTACAAGTTTCAGTCTTTTAAATGAGATTAACCGCGAGGAAAACAAGGAAACCCACGTAAACATGGGGAGAATATGCAAATTCCACACAGAAATGCCAACTGACCCAAGCTGGGACTCGAACCAGTGACCATCTTGCCGTGAGGTGACAGTGTTTACCACTGAGCCACAGTGTCACCCTCATTTTTGCTCAAGTATAAAATAAAGACAAAACTGACATCATTTTCTGTTAAGAAATACTCCTAAATAATAATATTCTTATTTGAAATATCCAAAAGTTGTCAGTATTTTATATATAGACTTTTTTAACACATTTATTCTTCTCCCGAAGCTTCATCATACATTTTTTTACATTTATTTTCTCAAATTTTTCCTCCTAGACTTAACAGTTTGGACATGCCTACTGCCATCAACTATCTTGACCAGTCCGATCAAGATCTTCAGATGTTGGGCGCCGCCTACGTTCAGCACGAGTGTTACCATAACAACGATGCCAAAAAACAGGTATGCGCTGAAATCTCTGTAAACATTTGACTGAAATGTCCAAAAAAATCAGATTAGAATCTTTATGCTTTTTTGGTTGTTTTCAGGTGAACCAGCTGAAGGGAATTCCTAGACTGGTGCAGCTTTTCAACAGTGACAACCAAGAGGTGCAGCGCTACGCAACCGGCGCCACCAGAAACCTCATCTATGAGAACATGGAGAATAAAGTGGCTCTTATTGAAGCCGGCGGGATTCCCAAACTCATACAGGCCCTGAAAGTAGAAGATGATGAGCTACGCAAAAACATCACAGGTGCGTAATACAGTCCCGTTGTTTCACAGTTGATTGGTTTGATTTGAATCAAAGGAAATCTGGCATAATGGGAACATGAAGTGAATATCAAACATCTCTCTCATTTATTTATTTTACTTTTTTCATCCAAACTACAACTCTGAACAAATCTTAGTTAATGTTTTTTTTGGAAGTATAACCACAATTGAGTTATTAAAAGGCCGAGAAACCCCCCTCTTTCAGTTCAAGTCTACCACAGAATTTTTTCAAAAAATGCTCAGAGATGGACGTGGAGCTCTGCAAGCAGAGGTAGGAGTGGGCATGGCTGGCAGAGCACAGGAGAAAGAGGGGAGCGAACAACTGTTGTCATTTGACTCACAAAAAGAGACACAAACCATTAAAAGACCCGTGACTTCTTAGTTTACAAAGTTAATATGCAAAGAAATAAACAGTATGTAATTTAATATGAACACTATAAATGAGGAGGACTTCTTTCCTCCTCAATCCCCGGGTCTGAATGCAGACACAGTGGATTGCAGTGCAGCAGGTCTCTCGCCCTGTCTATTACAACCATTAACCCTGCCGCTAATCTGGATGATTTTAAACATTTGGCGACCACAGCAGCATGGATAAAGGTGATGTGTCTGAATGGTAACAAACTCGACAGATAAAACACAGTCTGCCGTTCTCCAATTCTCGTACAGCTCTCCCACCAAAATGTTTGCTGCAAACCAACATCTTTGATTGGCCCTGACAGAATCATAGGGAAAAACATGCAACAAACCCCATGGATACTGGAAACAAATACATACAACCCATGCCGTGCACAGACCCGGTCTCACCCAGTCATTGGGTCTCCCAGCACGTGCTTTCATGAATAATTAAGAAGCAGGCTCTTCTCATAGGATAAGAATACTCGCTATGAATAATAATAAGAAAGCAACACATCATCACTCCACTAGCAGATTTGTGCTACGTCACAGATTTTGATTCTGCCCCAATAATGATTTTAAACCCGGAAGATGAAATTTGCTGACAAAAGCTCAAAATTGTCCAGTTTTCCCCTCAATTAAAGATGACAGGGGCTAACGTCATCTTAACTGATGCTCAACACACACACAAATCTGTTAATTTTTTTAATTAGAGTGTCTTGAACCTTTAAAAGGCAATGGTGGAAAAGTGAATTAGATCTTTATTGTTGTACCAAAACCCCAAAGGTTTGGTCACATTTACATCTTGTGGGCAAAATCCAGTAAAAAAGTGGATTTAAGTGATCAGGTATTTGTTTGAGGGTGAAAACAGATTTTGCAAGTTGGTTCATGTTGATCTAAGAGCTTAATCTCTCTTAATGCCTTACCTAAAAAAGAAAATTCTAGATTATAGCAGAGCCGGTTCAGTGGTAAGAAAGTCCAAAAGCCAATAGTATAGGTATGAAATGGAAAAGAAAATGAAGCACTATTACAGAAAGTGTTGAATCACTCTGACCATAATAAAGACAGCAGCGTTGGCCCTTATGTGAAATTACTTATCAAACCAGCATCTCCAGATAGGCAACTCAAACAAAAGTCTCAAAAACTGCACCCTTAAGTGTTAAAGCCAAGTTATACTTCTGTCTTGGGTCCACGATGTAGATCATGACGATGAAGAGTGCAAGATCTGTGATTGGTCAGTTTGATATCAATGATGTGGCCGAGAGCCACAGGAGTGGATCGAGGCCTGTGGAAAGAGTTTGACAAGCCTCAAGTATGGCAAAAGAGCTCCAGATGGACGCTTTGGTTTTCTATTTACTTTATGGTTAAAGTTGTGGAATGTTTGCCGGTTCCATCCTCTTTCTTGAATTTGTGTGGGTTTGAGCTACTTCTACAGTAACACTTCCATATTTGTGAAAAAACCCAAAACACCCACAAAGAAGCGCGAAACAGTGGAACATAGAGACCCCACCACCTACTAGAGTTTAAGAAGTGTTTTTGTCTGAGCGGCACAGAAAGAACGCAAAAGTATAAATGCTTACAATGGCGTTGGCTACATGCAAGATATGCCCACATCGATCACTTGAAGTATAAATAAGGCTTCAGTCGCTAGTTTGCTTCTCGAAGCAAGAGGACTGAGGTTACAACTATCGCACAACTCTTCCTGTGCGTTCAGACCGAAGGCAGTGTCAAAGTAGCTGGAAGTCATTGAATTTCAATGGAAGCCAGCAACGATCGAGCGACGCGGCACGTCTTTGGCGACGAGGAGAGTTGAAATCAAGTCAACTTTATGGTAAAAGCTATGGCGCGGTTTGGCGGCAAGCAATCAGAATGTAGAAGTCCACCGCTTGAGAGGATTCCAGAGAACACAGTTCTGTGAACTTAATGATAAAAGGCACGCAACATTTTTATACTAGAAAACATGTTTTTTTTATGGGGGAATGTAAGTGATTTGCTGATATGCTGTAATGGCCCCTTTCAATATGAGATCAATGTATCGGATTTTGACGCTCTCGCCAGCAGTGCAGTGAAGGCCGCCAGGGCAGCCAGAGCGAACTTTGACGCTCTTTGGTGTGAATGCACAGTAAATAGATATCCATAACACTTCCCCTTCAAAATCTCACTCCCATCTGGGTCACGGCACCAATGCAACTCCTATGTTTACATCATGAGAGGTGAACACAACAGGATACTAAGGACAACAGGCTTTAACAATCAATCGCTATTGTACATTTATGACTGGTTTTAAGCATCAGTCTAGATCAGAGGTCTTCACAGTTTCTAGAGATCTACCTTTCGGCAGAGTTAAGTTACAACTGTGATCAAACACATCTGTCTGGAGGTATCAAGTTTAGGCCAAGTTTACACGACAATGATCTAGCCAAAAACGGAAAAGGTTTTTCATTGTGTTTTCGCAAAGCTTAACATTTTCAAAATGGTCTGGCGTTACACAAAAACGCTGTATTACCTATGCCAGGCCAGTATTTGGCCCAGTATTCACCTTGTTAGTAAGCAGTACCTGCAAGGAAGTGACTTGGTGCTGGTGTGTGTATGATGTGTCTTCGTTGTTAGTTGTAAAGTGAAGTAAATCCAAACTTTGAAGCGTTAACAAACACTTAACCAACAACACTACACATCCTCCACTATTGTTGTTTTTTCGCATTTGCCTTTAATCCAGTTCTTCTCAACCAAGTTCCTGGAGGACCACCAGATCTGCACATTTTCCATGTCTCCTTAACCAAACACACCTGATTCATCATCAGCTCATTAATCAAAGACTGAAAGAGCTGTAAAGGGTGTGACCAACAAAGGAGACATCCAAAACATGCAGTGTTGGTGGTCCTCTAGGAACATGGTTGAGAAACACTGATTTAATCTACACCTCCCTGAATTACACGTGCAAATGACATCATTATTTTCAGAGACTCTTGTTTTTGGGTATTTACACAGACCTGACCTTCAAAACCTTCCACTTTTTTAACCCATTTTCAGAAGTATGCATGTTCAGTCCAAAAAAAATGCTGTTGTTGTGAGAATGAACAGGCAAAGCGCTTTAAAAGTTTCCAGTTTTTTTGCTTAAAACATTATCTGAACTCTGCCTCAAGGTAGATCTCCAGGAACAGGGTTGAGGACCTTTGGTATTGAGATGTATATCTGTGTTCTATGCAGGGCGTTGACTGTTAGCTTAATAATGCATTGAGCTACATTAATTATTGCTCAGCGCTGTCTCGACATGTGCCGTGGAATGAGAGGACTCCTGTAGCGATGATTCGTGAGTCAGGTTTACGTCTGTCCTTGCGGCTCTTTGCATGTCTGGATATGCAAGAACTCCAGTAAACATCTGTCCTATGAGAACATCGCCACTAAACATTAGGAAAATGACATCATAAGGAAAGTCAAGGAGGTTTTAAGATTTTTGTGAGAAAGTTTGATTTTGTGAAACAGGTTTTGTTTTAATTCTTATCTGCTTCCCATGCTCTTTTGCTCATTCATTGTTTTCATTCCCTGTAGGTATCCTCTGGAATTTGTCCTCTAAGGATAATCTGAAAGAAAGGCTGGCACGAGAAATTCTTCCTGAATTGACAGACAAGATTCTGATTCCCCTCTCGGGAACCGGAGACCAGGACATCATTGAGCTGAGCCCCTCAGAGTCTGACATCTTCTTCAACACCACTGGCTGTCTCAGGTAAACACACATACACGCATACGTTTTTGAGTTCCCTTTTACTTGTTCCTGTTCCTGTAGGAACTTCAGTGATTGATAATGCCCTCTAGCCATATCCCTGTTAGAAAACCTGAGAATGAAAACTCATCGATGTCTTATTTCAACCCAAAAACTAGCCCAGACAGAAAATGAAGCCTGGAAAAAGCCTGTTTTAGACTATTCCGCAAATATATGAGAACATGTTTTAGCAAACACTTTAAATGAAACTTACCACTGAGAATTCCATTTCAAAATAAATCAGAGATGTAAGCTTTTAAATATCCCTCTTCATAGGAACATGAGCTCTGTAAATGAGAAGACCAGACAACTGATGAGAGAAACCAAAGGCCTCATAGACGCTCTGGTCGGTTACATTCAGAAATGTGTGGTGGACAGTAAAGTGGAAGAGAAGGTAATTGTGCAACACACACTGTACTTCTGTCTCCATTGTTAAAAGCCATGTGTTTTTATTTGACAATTTATCTGTGTGTTTTTCTATCAGGGTGTGGAGAACTCTGTGTGTGTGTTGAGGAATCTGTCCTATCAGCTGTATAGCGAGATTCCACCCTCTATAGTTTCACGTCTAGATGGTCCGAGTCGTTCTCAGAGCTCCTCAAAAGGAGAAGCCATCGGCTGCTTCACTCATAACAGCAAGAAAGCCAAAGAAGTAAGGATAAGCTCATTACAGGCTTTCATCTGATTAATAGCTTCAGATGTAATGCAAATATTGTTGTCGTATCTTCCAGAGAAAAAATCAGGACCTCACCACATTTACAGAAGTGTCACGGACACCCAAAGACATCGAGTGGCTCTGGCACCCAAAGATAGTTGAGTTGTATAACCAGGTGCTCACTCGCTGTGAGATCAACTCCACCACACGAGAGGCCGCGGCTGGAGCCTTGCAGAACATCACTGCTGGAGACAAGAGGGTAAGAGATTCAGTTATGTGGCTTTCAACTACCCAGAACATTCTAGGAATTTAATCTGGCTGATTTTCATGCACATTTTGTCAGTAAAACCGATTCTAGTAAACCTTTGTGTGTTTAGATGGTGAAGAGTTTACGACATTTTTTACGACAAAACAATATTTTTGAAATTGTATTATAATGACAGCTGTTTAAGTCGCTTCTTAATGAATTATGGCTGTAGTAAAATCTACATGTGAAATTAAAACATATAATAACGTTTTTACTAATGTTTTGAATCTGAAATTCTGTGAGATTATTCCATAGTTGAGTCTTAACTAGTTACGCTGATTTAACTAAAGCAGTTAAATCTTGTTTATTCAGCAACCGCTATTTTGTCAGGGGATTTACTGGGTTTCTTCTTGAGTATTTTGGACAGGTTTGTGGTTCCGCAAGAGTTCCTTCTGTCCTTCAAAGGAGATTTACTTCAAATCACACCGTGCTTTCTTAAGATTCGAATAATCACAGCTTTGCTCAATCGCATTCACGATTTCAATTTGATTAATCGCCCAGCCCTACATACTAGTAACTAGTAAAGGCTGCGTTCAAGAGTTCACACTTAGCTGATGATTGTTTATAAAGCTTGTTTGATATGCTGTCCCGGGAGAGAGCCTTGAGCTTATGAGATCCTCGAGCCTTGGGCTCCCTCCCGTTTGCAGGGCGAGAGGGGAGTTTGAGCTCAGGTAGGTCTCGATTTCTGGCTAATGACAGATATAGAATGGCAGAGGAGAGGTGTAATTGCTAAGAGCTTGGCTATAGTATCAATTTGTATGTTCAATTTACTTAGGTTGCGAGTTTTTTGGCTGTAGCAGGACACCGGAGAACCCGGGGAAAACCCACACAAGCATGGGGAGAACTCTGCACTGAAATGTCAACTGGTTTAGTAGGGACTTTAACCAGAGACATTCTTGTTGTGAAGCAACAGTGCTAATCACTGGGCCGCCATGTCGCCCATCTAGAAAGGAGGACGAGTTGGGGTGGGTAGGGGGGGATACTTCAAGATGAAGATATTGAGATAAGAAATCTCTGGTTATTTAAAGTGAGTTAGCAATCGTCTGATTGGAGAATCAATCATGAGCTGCTGCGGGACCAGCTAAGAACAATCATAAGCACGTGATCCTCTCGAAATTAGTTTATAAATAAACTTCACTTTGAAACACTGCTTTGTGAAGCTTACGAAAACTTTCTGAATCATTTGTTTTGAATCAGTGTATTAAATCGCCAAGTTCACATGATTTTAGTAAACGAGCCTTGTTTCATTATCACTGTTTTGAAACGTTTAAAAAATTGAATGGTTCTCCACTTGGGGGCAAATTGCTGAACATAGATTTTACCTGATCTCAAAGAAGTGTTACGAGTTCTGTAAACATTTTAATGCGATATTTATGTAATGGAAACGTATAATAGTTGTCCTGTTTAACATAGCCCACCATGAAATAAACAAAATTTAAGCCTTGAACATTCATAAAAGAAGGCATATTATGCAGATGAATAATATTTAATGATATTTAGATGATAAGGTAAGTGCATTTATAGGTTATACTTAACAATATACTTGACATTTTCAAATTCAATTGACAATTTCATTTTTCAAATTCCCAAATGTGTTTGTGTTGAATTTATATGGTTTTGACCAGCAGGTTTCTCGTATTTTGGATTATTTGAAACAAGCAATCATTTTGCGAAGCAATTGGTTCAATTGTTTTGAATCATTGAAAAGCTTTGTTTCTCCCATCACTACTAGTAACTATTCAGACCACTCTATCAACCACTTGGAACTGCCTACCAACATGTCACAGCATTGTACTGTAGCTACTAATTGAATAGGCTGTAACATGAAGACCTTTAAAAAACTTGTACCATGTTCTGGTAAAGACAAATATGTTTACAGAGAAGAGTAAAATGAAGTTTGCAGCAATTATACAGTTAGCGATCATCCCAAAACTATTTTCTCTGGCGATTACATGAATGTGTCGATACAAGTTTTTCAAGCTTCTCGGGACCACAATAAATGTACAAATAAATTGATAATGGTGAGAAAATGTCAGTTATGAGAGTGTCTCATATTTTAGATGTGGATGTTTGCTCAAACTTTGCAAGGAGTAATGTTTGTTTACATGGCACTTTATACAATAGATTGCTTTAAAGCAAGCATGTTTACAGTATTAAACTTAAAAATATATATATCAGTGGTGCTTAAGATTGGAATTACACTAGCACTAGTGCAGATGTACAATCTTAAAGTCCAAAAGTTGTTGAGACTTATTTCAGTATGTATATGTAGTTCTAACTGAAACTGAATATCGAGAAGGGGTGGGGATTTCTATTTACATCTAATTCCCTCTTAGCAAACTAATGGTAAGAGGGCAATGGTTAAGAATATTGTGGCTGAAACAGTCAAACTGACACCAACAGAAGGACTGCCACTTTGATCACTAATTCTATCTGTGAGGTTTATTTATAAACTAATTTCGAGAGGATTACGTGCTTATGATGGTTCACGACTGGTTCCTCATTAGCTATGCTGATTCACCAATCAGATGATTCCTAACTCACCATAAATAACCAGAGTTTCTTGGTATCTTTGGCTTGAAGAATCCACCCCACTCACCCCCTCTTTTCTAGATAGGCGACACAGTGGCCCAGTGATTAGCACTATTGCCTCACAGAGAATGTCTCTGGTTAAAGTCCCTACTAAACCAGTCAACATTTCTGTGCGGAGTTTGTTCGTTCAAGTTTTCCCGGGTTCTTCGGTTTCCTCCCACAGTCCAAAAACCCGCAACAAATTGGCATCATAGTCGAGCTCTTAACAAGTCGTATATCTCCTTGGCCATCTTATATTTGCCATTAGCCAGAAATAAATAGGGGAGTTCTCGAGATCTACCTGAGCTCAAACTACCCTTTTGACCTGCTAATGGGAGGAAGCCCAGGGCTTGAGGATCTTATAAGCTCAGGGCTCTCTTCCGGGACAGCATGCCAAACAAGCTTATTACCAATGAGCTAAATGTGAACTCTTGAAACTTATTTGAACTATTTGAATTCTGTTGTTTTTTGTAGTGGGCGTCCATCTTGAGTCGTGTGGCATTGGAGCAGAATAGGATGCTGCCTGTTATTCTGGATCTACTCAAAACCGACAAGGATCTGGAGCTCCGTTCTCTCACCGGCTTCCTCAGAAACCTCTCTCGTCACGCCAAAGACAAGAACGACATGGGTAAGGCTTTCTTCTTTGGCCACAAAACTTGAGTGGGTCACATTTTTGTGGTGTCAAAGCCAGCCCAGTGCTGAATTTCTCTTGTTGTAGCTACTAAGGTGGTAAATACATTGATGCTCAAACTGCCCGCTGATGGCCGTCAGAAGGAGCCGTCAAGCGACGTCGTGGTGAACATCTGTGGAGCATTAAACAACCTGGTGACCAGCAGCATGGTGGCCGCACGAGACATCACTTACTTTGACGGTCTGCGCAAGCTAACTGAGATTAAAAACACTCATGACAACAGGTAAAACTTCAAGTCATGTACATATACAAGAAACATTACAAAATGATTTTGCATATTAACATAATGATTTTCAATTTCTTCCAGCCCCAACAAACTGAAAGCTGCCAAAGCAGCAGCAACAGTTCTAAGCAACATGTACCAGTACAAGAAATTACACAAAGACTACAAAGAGGTAAGTTGATATGAAAAGTTGTTTTCTGTTCACACTTTTTACGCTGTTCTAAGAACGGCACAAACTAATGTTAATAATTAGGTTTCATTTCATTAAAGATTTTTTTTTTATGTGGGATAAAATCTTCACAGCCAATCAGAATATATTGTGCTTTGAAGAGATTAAAGGAATGCTCTTTCCAAAACCTTGTTTTACAAATCCCCTAGAGTTGAACAGTTTTTTTTTTTTACCATTTTAAATGTTACCATTTTTGAATCCATTCAGCTGATCTCCTAATCTAGTCGGAGTACATTCAGCTTAAATCATTGAATCGGATTAGACCATTAGCATCTTGCTCCAAAAAGTGTGAAAGTTTCAGTAATTTTCCTATAGCTTCCTATTTTCCTAAAGCTTAAATCTTCTGTAGGTACATCGTGTACTAAGACAGACGGAAAATGAAAAGTTGCTATTCTCTAGGTAAATATTGCTAATCGGCACCTCCAAGTCCAAGGCCATAGTGCTCCACTGGAAAAAGGTGGTTTGCCATCTATAGGTTGGAGGAAAGTCCAGGTGGAGGAGTTCAAGTATCTTGGGGTTTTTGTTCACGAGTGAGGGAAGGATTGGGTGTGAGATTGACAGGCGGATCGGTGCAGCGGCAGCAGTAATGCAATCGATGTACCAGTCCGTTGTGGTACAAAAGGAGCTGAGCCAAAAGGCAAAGCTCTCGATTTGCCAGTCAATCTACGTTCCTACTCTCAAATATCAACAGTATAAATTGCAGAGGTAGGAGAAGCTGCATGAATCTTTTCTTCTTTTAATAAATGAGTTGCGCCTCAGAAGGCAATCCTGATACGCAGTGAATGTGAGGTGGCGTTTGAAGGTGTGAGACGCGGAGCACAGACGCTCTTAATTCTGGAGGTCATTAATAATATAATAACACTAATACTGAAATGGTTAAGGCGTTTTAGAATGACTAAAACAACATTTCAGGTGTTTTACGATGTGCTCATCCTGCTGGTGTATCCATTCGCACATTTTTATCATCACATGATCTCTTATAACAAAATCACACAACTTTTTTAATGCGCATTCTAGAATTTGTTCGGTACAAGTGTTTCAATCGTAGTTCATGCGCATTTTTTCTTATTAAATAAAAAATTTATCCTACTCAGTTATGCGCATATGTTTTTTTTTATGCGCATATCCAAAATGCGCATAAAAATAGGTGGATGGAAACGTAGCTATTGTGTCATGGTACGTGAATAAAGTTCCTTGATTATTATGCCAGAATGTGAGTATAGTTCCTTGCCAAATCGACCTAGAGAATAACAACTTTTCATTTCTGGTCGATCTTAGTACAAGATGTAAGAGCAGAAGAGCCAAGATTTAAATAAGTCAATCATCGAAACTCTCTGGTCATTTTTTTTTAGCAAGATACTATTGGTCAAATCCGATTTAAAGGTTCAAGACACCTTGGAGTACTTTGAGACTTTAATAGATTTGTGTGTGATGAGCATCAGTTTATACAACGTTAGCACCTGTCAGCTTTAATTGTGGGGAAAACTGGATCATTTTGAGCTTTTGTCAGCTAATTTCATCTTCTGGGTTTAAAATAATTTTTTGGCGGGATCAAAATCCATCAAAAGTGGATGTGATGATGCGTCGGTTTCTCATTATTATTCATAGCTGAGTTTTCTTATCTTGTGAGAAGGCCCTGCTTCTTAATTATTCATGAGAGCACGTGCTTTCCGAAGGCAAGGCAGACCTGCCAAGCTGTGAGACCCAATGACTGGGTGAGACTCCGCACAGCAAGGGTCGTACAGTATGTGTTTGTTTCCATGATCCATTGGGTTTGTTGCATGTTTTTCCCGGCAATTCTGTCCGGGCCGATAATAATTTGTAATTATTATCTCTGTAATTTGCACCCTGGACTTACTCAATATTTACTCTCCCTTAAGTGGCTCCAAACCTATATGAGATTCTTTCTTCTGTTGAACACAAAAGAAGATATTTTGAGTTTAACAGAAGAACGAAAGTCAATTGTTAAGTAAAAGGTTCCACAATTTTCAGTTTTGGGTGAACTAACCCTTTAAGAAATTGAAGGTCGACCTCCAACATTTAATGTAACCTTTTCTTTTATTTCCAGACCCACCCCAGAATGTGTCTCTGTTTATGTTTTGCAGTTGTACTTCATAGTTACTGTCATTCCGCCCTGCCCTCTAGACATTTTCCAGTTATTTGATGGCTGTTTAAAAAGCCACACACACACACGTTCACAAAACACGTGTGTGTTTAATAAACTTTAAGACTGATAATCAAACCAGGAATAGCTTGCTTATTTAGTCATCTTTTTTTTTTTTTTCAAATACAAATTCAAACACTCAAAATGAGTTGGTATTGAAGGTAGAGGTTGAACCACACCCTGACATGAGGATTTCAGGTGATTTCCTTCAGTGCAAGTTCAAACACACCATAGAAAAAAGAGTGAATCTGGGACGTTAGCCAGTTTGCTAACCGGTACAAATAAAAGCATCATTCACTCATGTTGTTTTGTTCACTTTGTGTTTTACAGAAAGGATTCCAGAAGGAAGACTTCACAGACCTGATGATCTAAACTGGTCATATTGTGAAATAAGGACAGTGGATATAGGAAACGCAGGAACACTAATGCGAAACATGTAGATAACACACACACACACAAACAAACACAAGACTTACTACAGGATGAACACATCCTATTTAGCCTTGTATTTCTTTCCTTTCAAAAAAAAAAATCCTCAGGGATTTATTGCAATATGTCTATTTTTACTTCCTATCATCTGTATTATATATAAATTTACAGTAACATACTGTATACTGTCCATGATATAATAATTATATCCTGGGAAATTTAAATCACTGTTTTTGTAGTACAATATCTGTATTGTGATGACAGGGCAGATATTTTAACAGGACATTTTACATTTTGAGGGTATTGATGATATCAGATTTTATAATAATACACAGAAATGTTGTAAACACAGGCCGGACATTTTGTTATACAAGAATAGCTTATTTCTTACTACTCTGACTAAAGTCTAGTGGGTTTTTTCCTTCTCTTTTATTGTTTTTGTTGTTTTTTATGTACAGAGATCATTATTATGTGTGCAATTAATGATAGTAGGTTTAATAAAAAAAGCAATAACTATGATATGAGGACACCATCCTGATGTCTGAGGGGTTTAGAGATTAATACCATGGTCACACTAGAGTTTGAGCATGAAAATTCTGTCATACAGTGCTGCGAAAAGGGGCGGGATTAAGCAAGATGATTAGACATTTTAAAAAGCGAGTGATTGGTCCATATTTTAAATTTCTGTACAGACTCAGAGAGGTCATGTTTGATCCTCGATTGGTTTCACGCAGTCACTTTGCAACGCAGTGAACTGCAAAACTTGTCGTTTCCGGTCTGACGCATTCGCATGCGTATGAATGGAAGTCTATGGGGCGAAAAGTCCAGTGTGACTGTGGCTTAAGAATGTTTTTACAAGAAACTAATTCAGTTATTGACCCACGTTTATATTGTTCGTCATTGTATATGATGCAATATGTGCATTGATTTGACCGTAACTAACTCTACTCCACCTGTAGTGTTCATTTTTGTATAAACATCTCTTGTTATTTCGCCAAATACTGAATGTTTGGTTTGGGTTGGTATGTTTTCTGCTTGTATTTAATCGAGTTCTCGTATGTAAGATTGTCATGAAGACTGTCGTGAGCGATTCGCAATCTTCTACTGGATGAGAGTTGATTACGTAAAGTCGTCTCGGGCTTTGAGAATGTTCTCTGGTCGAAGTCTTCGATGATTGAATGTCTAGTAATGTTATATAATTCCACATCAATTTCACTGTAAAATGCATGTGCGTAAGTGTCATAGATTTATGATGTTAAAATACAATAAAAGGGAATCTCTTTAAGGTGTCATCAACTTGATTTTGTTTGGTGAGAAATCTTATACAAGAGTGTCCTGCAGGGTTTGATCACACCACAATGGAAGTTCTGTCATCATTTAGGCGATTCTAGAATTACGCATACATTCTCCTATTGTTTTATCAGAAGCAATTTTGAAAAACACAAATTATATCGATACCAGTACTGCACTGTAAAAAAAAAACAGTAAAACTCAGGGGGCCGGGAAAAAAAAAACGTTAGCACTAACAGTTAGCACTAAAGCAGTGTGGTGTATGGTAAAAGTTAAGTTTTCTATTTTTGGACTTTGCAATTTGGCATCCTACCGCACAACACGACATCTTTACTATTGCAGCCTGTGTTTTTTTTTTGCAACCGAGGACCCGTGTGACATCATGTGTGACGTAGGTTGGTAATTGGTCTATAGAAGTGTACCGTAAAATAACAGACATTAAATTATAGAAATGTACCGTAAAATAACAAACATTAAATTACAGAAATTTACTGCAAAATAACGAACATTAAATTACAGAAATATCCTTAAATTTAAATTTCTGGTGAATTTCTGTAAATTAACGTTTTATTTTACGGTGAATTTCTGTAATTTCACATCTGTTATTTTTCGGTAAATTTGTGTAATTTAAGGTCTGTTATTTTATGGTAAATTTCTGTAATTTAACATCTGTTATTTTACGGTACATTTCTATAATTTAACGTCTGTTATTTTACGGTATTTGACGACCTAATTAGAAATGTTGGACTCTGTAGTTCTCGTGTTATATCAGGTAAGTTCACACTATGCTGAATCATACACATTACTCATTTTTGATTGCAGCAATGATTTCAGCAAAAACAGTCACATATGGTTAATTAAACTGCGGACACTGAATGCTGAAATAACCTGCAGGTGTGACTTGAAAACAACATTAAGACTGTTTATTTGACAGTAAACAATGTTGTACTTTGATAGTCATTGGCTGCTAATAATATTTCGCTATTTAGAGTTTGCAAATAATACTTTTATGAAATTATATTATTAAGGAGAAAGTCCGAATGTGCGAATATAAAACCAACTTTACCTCTATGTGTAGGTTCACATACCCTGCCGTACAGGTGCAGTTCTCTGTCAGAATGCTGTCGTTTTGCGTGTTGGTGATTAATTACCAAGGCTTTGTATAACGTTAACTCCGTCTTCTTTCCTTGTCTTTCGCTAAAGCAGAACCTTGGTTTTTAGCTCTTCTTAGTGATGAATCTGGTCATCATGGAGCATTATTTCTTGCACATGACCACACAGAACATTGTTGGCATCCAAAGACTTGTAGATCTTTAACTTCTCTCTTGTAAAATCACTTGGAGCTTCAATGAGATTGTATATTTGGGGCTGGAATGCTTGGTTATTTCGTCTTATCCAATATTCATTGGGAGAGTGCTATCGCAAATGGACCTGTCAGATGAACGCCGCTCACATTAACGTTAATTTTGCCGAATAACTGTGCTTATCACTGGGAGATGAGTTGTTATAATATGCTGACAGCATTATGTAAATAATATATATAATGTGTAATCAATATATCTTATTTCTAAGACAACAACAAACCCTGTACCGCATCGGATGTCATTCCCTCGCTGTAAATGCTAGCGCTCCCGGCTTCCTTCTGCCACCTCCCTGCGCACGCATCCTGAATGTTTACAAACATGGTAATTGGTCTATAATTTAACGTCTGTTATTTTACGAGACATTTCTGTAATTTAACGTCTGTTATTTTATGGTAAATTTCTGTAATTTAACATGTTATTTTACGGTACATTTCTGTAATTTAACATCTTTTATTTTATGGTAAACTTCTGTAATTTAACGTCTGTTATTTTACAGTAAATTTCTGTAATTTAAGGTCTATTATTTTACAGCAAATTTCTGTAATTTAACTTCTGTTATTTTATGGTAAATTTCTGGAATTTAACATGTTATTTTACGGTACATTTCTGTAATTTAACGTCTTTTATTATATGGTAAACTTCTGTAATTGAACGTCTGATATTTTACGGTAAATTTCTGTAATTTAACGTCTGTTATTTTACGGTGAGTGTCTGTAATTTAACGCCTGTTATTTTACGGTTAATTTCTGTAATTTAAAGTCTGTATTTTTATGGTACATTTCAGTAATTTAACGTCTGTTATTTTATGGTAAATTTCAGTAATGTAGGTCTGTTATTTTACGGTTAATTTCTGTAATTTAAAGTCTGTTATTTTATGGTACATTTCAGTAATTTAACGTCTGTTATTTTATGGTACATTTCAGTAATTTAAGGTCTGTTATTTTACGGGACATTTCTGTAATTTACTGTCTGTTATTTTACGGTACATTTCTGTAATTTAACGTTTTGCACCCCAGCTGCCAAAAAACCCCCGTAAAAGTATAATTTCAAGTTTTCTTTTTGATATTTGGGGCCAGTTTATGAGGAAGTGAACATTTTGTTCTCTTTGACTTTAGTTCCAAATGTTTTATGTGATATTCCGTTTTGTGCATCAATCTAATTAGGGGACATTCTAAAATGCTTAAAGTGAAAAAAGCTTAACGTGGCTTAATGTACCTAAACATAAACCAGTGAAACCCAAATTTCTGTCAAATTGTACTTGTAATTAATCCCAACTACTGTAAAAAGAACGAGTCCCAGTTCCATAGATAAAGTGAAAAACATCACGTTAAGAATTTTCTCCCCCATTGAAGTCTATTATAAGGAAAAAGCTTAACGTGGCTTATTGTACCTTAACAAGCGGGGAAAATCTAATTCTATCAAATTTTACTTGTGGTTAACACTAACTTTGATTTTATGAACACCCTTTTTAACATTTGATTTCCCTCGGTTGTTGTAAAGTTATGTTAAGCCTTTCCTTATTAGACTTCAGTGGGGAGAAAACACTTTTCCCTGGTTGATGTTAAGGTACATTAAGTCACATTAGGAGTTTCCTTATAATAGACTTAAAACGCATAACATGAAAATTTTCACTCACTAACATTAGAGCTCATTCTTTAGACATCAGAAAGTGTTTGTCATGAGTAAAGTTTGATAGAAATTTGATTTTCTCCACTTGTTGTTAAGGTACAATAAGCCATGTTAAGCTTTTTCCTTATAATAGACTTCAATGGGGGAGAAAATGCTTAATGTGATGTTTTTCACTTTATCTATGGAACTGGGACTTGTTCTTTTTACAGTAGTTGGGGTTAATTACAAGTACAATTTGACAGAAATTTGGGGTTCTCTGGTTTCTGTTAAGGTACATATCAAGCCACGTCGAGCTTTTTTCACGTTAAGTGTTTTAGAATGTCCCCTAATTAGCATCTTTGGATGGGAACTATTTAGGTGTGAGCTAATTTCAGTGAGCTCATTTCAATATCCAAAAACGTTTTGTACTCTGTTTCGTAAATTACAATTAATGATGACTTCAACCCACCTCACCTCTTTTTTATCAGTCAGCAAAAAATGTTCTTTTCTCCCGCTCTTTGCATCTGTTTCTTCTTTTTCTGTCAGCCTGTTATGTGGACCCACCCCTATTTACATACTTTCTCTGCTTCGACATGAACAATCTCTACCACACCCTATACAGCAAACCCAACCACTTCCTCAAAACCTGCCTTATTTACAACATATCTTACTCATAAACTCTCCAATAACGATGTCTGTTGTGAAAATGCTATGGATTGATGAATTTAGGATCATACAGTACCATTTTAAGTGCTCCATATTGTTCGTTTTAAGAATTTTGACCTAACGTTACTTAGCTTCAGGCAATGACAAGGGCAACTACAGTATGTACCTTCGAGCAAATTGCAAGGTACAAAACATTTACTGTTTGCGTCACACCCAGAGCTGTCACAGACTGTTCTCCTGCTAGTGTTGACTGATGGCAGTTTTTTATGAGAAAGTGCAGGTATGTCATTAATCTTCCATTCATAATTTAAAACTGAAGAGATAGTTTTATTAGCTAATAGCTTCAGCTATAGCCTATCTGTATCACAATTTGACAGAAAATCTTTCTTTAACATAAAAGTCTTATTTCCTAAATATACAAATCTATATTTTTTTGTCTTTATTTTTTTATTATTAAAATGTTAATAGCCTATGTACTGAATGACAATACATAAATTTAAATTACCCCCTACTTCCCCAGTCACATATTTAGTGGATGGCAATATAGGCTATATGCTATCATATCCTATGCTGCCCTCTACTGGTATAAATCTATAAACTGTTTGTGTTCAGGTTTGGTCAGATGATCACTCAAAATACATCACATTTAAATACAGATTTGATGAATTAGATTCAGTCTGATTATTTAATATGTTGCTCTTGATTAAAGATTTTCATAAAAGATAATTCATTTTTATATTGTAACCACTCTCAAAATACATAGTATGCTAGCCAAAATGTAAATTATACAGCGATGACAAATACAATTTTAGTTTAGCTAAAGCAACTTTAAAAACTGATTGTCCTTAGTTTGTTATGTGTTCCTAACTTAACATTAAAAATATTAATCTAATTACATTTGAACTTTATGATTTTGATGAAAAAACACACACACACACACACACACACACACGCACACACACACACACACACACACACACACACACACACACACATAACTAGGGCTGGGTGATTTGGCCTAAAATCAAAATCTCGATTAATTGAATATTTTCACTCATTTACAATTAATGAACGATTATTTTACCATATATATATACGTCACTGACAGATTTTGTACAATAAATATGCTCAAATATTACAAGTCAGAGGTTTTTGAATGAAGGCTGCATTACTTGATTTAAAATAATTGAAGGAAACACACACTATCTACCATCTTTATCACTATCTACCTCACATTGCCTAAAACCAACAGTCACCTTTATTCTTATAAAAAAAGGGAAGATAAACTTGCACTTTGGGAAACAAAATAAGTAATTTTCAATGTTTTTCATATTAAAAGTAGAAAATAAGCAGTATCTCTTCTAAATAAAATAATATTTTAATCAGTGCATTTCTTGCACCTTCTGTAAACAAATATTTTAATGTAAATAATAATTTGTATGTAATGGTAAATAAGCCATCTCAAGGCATACAGTATCTGGATCAGCTTACAATCATTGTCAATTTAGTGCAAAGTAAGGCTCAAGAATGGGTCCATCATCATAGCTTACCGCCAGAGATCATGTGACTGCAAAGTGGCCGCAGAAGAATGAATCAGCCTCAGACTTCAACGGCTGATTTATACATCAGCATCAAGTGATTGGCATGACCCACGGCACATGCCTTGTGCGCAGGGGTGGACTGGGACAAAAATTCAGCACTGTAGCCACACCAGCCCACATTACTACACTACAAATGCACAGTACTGTGGCTATAGTTATAGGTTATTTCAGCCTGATCTCACGTAAGTATTTTACGTTTTGACAGTTTAGCGGCTAATTCGTACGAATTCGTACGGGTTCTGTCGTACGAAATTGTACGATTTTAAAAAGGAGGTTTGGCGCCTAACCCCACCCCTAAACCCAACCGTCATTGGCGGATGAGCAAATCGTACTAAATTGTACGAATTAGATCGTACGAATTCGTACGAATTAGCCACTAAATCAAAAAGGTACGAATTGCCGTGAGATTGTGTTGGTTATTTTGCATGTAGACTATATAGAATAGCATACAGCAGTCTGTATACCCCAAATCCCATGTTATCTGCTGATAAAGACGTTTAAAAATGTACGGGAGTTCTACGCTAAGCTTACTGTCAAGCACAATAGGTTACTGTCAAAAACTGTCAGAAGTAGTGTGAATGGTGTCAAAATTGGCATGGGACGATAACGGTTTTCATGGTATACCGCGGTTTGGAAAAGTCAAGGTTTTAAACCATCAAAATTTTCTTCTATACCGTTCCTAAGGTATGTGTAAGATTTTTTTTAGGACAACAGTAACTCCAGCAGAAAAGATGCTATTTTAAATTGTAAAAAAAAAAAAATCTGTTTTTGAAACAAATGAAGACAGCAGAAGTCAATAATTCACTTAGCCTGACATGTTTACAGTTCCAAAATATCTAAAATGTTTCTAAAAATAAGATATATTGTATTCAAAAGGGAAAAAAGTTGATTTTTTATCCAGACATTTAAGAAGAACATATTTTAGAGCAGTGATCACAATAATTTTTATCCAAGGTTATCATACCGTCAGAATCTTATACCGGCCAATTCCTAATAATGACTCCGAAGTATATTTTCAGTTTTTTTCCCTCATCTACCGCGCTACTGTCCTCCGATGCAGCCGCTGAATTTAAACCTTACATTTTAAAAAATATTTCAGCGTCTGATTTTAGAGCCCAGGCGACCCAGTGGCGCAGTAGGTAGTGCTGTCGCCTCACAGCAAGAAGGTCGCTGGTTTGAGCCTCGGCTGGGTCAGTTGGCGTTTCTGTGTGGAGTTTGCATGATCTCTGCATTCACGTGGGTTTCCTCCGCATGCTGTGGTTTCCCCCACAGTCCAAAGACATGTGGCACAGGTGAATTGGGTAGGCGAAACTGATTGTAGTGTATTTGTGTGAAAGTGTGTGTATGGATGTTTCCCAGAGATGGGATGCAGCTGCAAGGGCATCTGCTGCATAAAACATGTGCTGGATAAGTTGGTGGTTCATTCCGCTGTGGCGACCCTGGATTAATAAAGGGACTAAGCTGAAAAGAAAATGAATGAATGAATGTTAGAGTCCTTTTTTTACTTTCTTGGAGCTTTTCGGCACTGCCTTACTTTTTTAATGGTCCATCTCTGACAATCAGCTTATGTTGCACTTACTGTTTGTTTGACATTCTTGCCAGATTTTGATTACGTTCAGTAACCTCTGATTGGGTCGCCGATCGGGCCAAATGCTTAACATTTAATTATTATTATTATTATAATAATTATTATTATTATTACTATTAATATTATCATAATCATCATATTCACATCTTGCAAGAGATAATAGCTGCCTGTATGTAAAAACAATACATATTAAGAAATAAAAAAAATGTAAAAACTGACCGGCCCACATTTAAAAAATGGTCCGGCCCTTCTGGCATTTGCCAGAATTGCCAGATGGCCAATCCGCCACTGCTTGTGCGTAGCCGTGCATTGACATACTTTAGCGTGCTGTTTGTGTTGCTCTGCAATAACACTTCCGAAACTCTAGCTGGCAGCAGGTTTTAATGTTCCTCTGTGTCGAGTTTCTTCACTGGTGTTGGTTTTTTCTGAACGCTACCTTAATGTGCAAGAAGCTTAAACTCGCTCATTCAGAGGCGGGAACAGGCATATGTGCAGTAGCTTTAATCATGGTGTAAACACAAAACAGCTCCTCCACGGACTCTACACTTGAAAACACTGGCTCCAACCGGCTCTCTGCTGTCCGCCCACGCGCGTCAACGCTACCAAACACAGAGCTTGCACTTTGCATCTTCGCCACGTGTAGTTAAATTTTTTAGAGGTATGTGACGGCGTGCTCTTGACATAAATCAGCCTTAACAGAGCGGGGTCACGTGACTCAACACATAGTAGGGAAAATAATCGATAAGATCGACCTGGGGTGCGTTTTCCAAACAACGACGTAACTCATGGCTAAACTATCATAGTAATATGCATTGTTTGGGAAAAGAGCGATGTGGTGACGAGTGTTTTCCAAAACCCGTAGTTTCTCTGTTGCAGATCCATCGCTTGAACCACGTTAGTAATAATGTAAAACACCTTAAATGATGCTCTGAATGGGGTGGTAACAACTTCTTTAGAGAAGAACCCCATCATTTATTTGTGAACATGCACTCGTTTTCCAAATTAATTGAAAAATGTAAATAGCGCATATAGGGCCTATGATTCCTTTATAAATACTGTAACCCTAACCTTAACATTACATATTCTATTCTTAAAATCACTTACAAAAGCTAAAACATATTCTAATATCATATATAAATCATATAAATAAATAAATGAGGCTATTTATTAATAAATAAAATGTAATATTACTTTAATGATGATGATTATTAAGTAGGATATAGGGTATAGAACATGCAAACTCCACACTGAAACACCAACTGACCCGGCCGAGGCTCGAACCAGCAACCTTCTTGCTGTGAGATGACAGTGCTACCCACTGCACCACTGCGTTTTCCCCTTTTGAGAATATTTCAGTTAATTTTATGCATTAGTGTCTGATTTTAGAGCCATTTTTGCTTTCTCTGAGCTTTTCGGCACTGCTTTTGCTTTTTTACGGTCCATCTCTGACAATTAGCTTGTGTTACACTTACTGTTTGTTTGACATTCTTGCAAGATTTTGAATGTGTCCGCGTAGCCCCTGATTGGGTCGCCCATCTCGAAACTAGCCGGCCGTCGCGGATTGGGCCAAATGCTTAACATTTATTATTATTATTATTATTATAATTATCATCATCATCATAATATTCACAAAGATAAAAGCTGCCTGTGTGTAAAAACAATAAATATTAAAAAAAAAAAAAACTGACCGGCCCTCATTTTAAAAATGGTCTGGCCCTTCTGGCATTTGCCAGAATTGCCAGATGGCCAATCTGCCCCTGTTTATACAGTATATCGAAGGGTTTACTCTCCAGAGTTACAGCTAAAAAGGGGCTTAGGGCAAAGGGATGAGCCCTTCTGAATGTAAACCACTGTTCAAAACCAAACAACTTCCCTGTGGATTATAGGGGCCTGAAGTGTCTAAAGCAGTGGTTCTCAAATCTGGTCTCTCTTATTTGACACAAAAGGATCAGTTTGTGGATCTCTCTGTTAACGAGGTGATGATCTGATTCAGGTGTGTTAAAGAGCCCCTATTATGCATTTTTGAAATGATTTTCCAACTCAAGCCCCACCCATTTGTTGCACACGCAGACCCAGGAATATTGAAACCCCCGGCCCTGCCCACAAACACCATAGAAAGAAAAAAAAGGAAGACAAACACTGTAGCAGATCCTGGCTGAATCATGTCGAAGACGCTGTGCTCTGAAGTGTGAGGGAAAGTTAGTGTTATTTTCTGTACCCAAAGATGAGGCTGTGAAGAGTCAGTGGTTAAAGTTTATTTTTGCAAAAATACCTCAGCATTGTAGCCCCAGCCTTGTGCTGTGTTCCTGTCATTTTTCTGATGAGTGCTTCAGCATTCTACATGCTTACAACGGGGGATTCATCGGCCGTAAAGGAAGGATCATAAGAGACTATTGATGCATGGGACTATTGAGCTTGACAGAAGCTTTACAGTACACAGTTCATGGATCAGTTCCTTCCTCCATTTCACAAGTATAAGTAACTCAAGTGTGATTAAAATAGCTGCCTTGTTTTCTCTAGCTTGCAAATTATGCATTTAATTGTGTTTTGTAACTTGTAACCACTTGTACTGTATCAGGCTAACTCTTTATATTGTCATATCGCGTCTAAAACCACGTTGAAAACGCGATGCGTGCCGATTTGTTTACGGATTTAAATGCGTTTGTGAGCTCGCGATCCACTGTCGTTTGTCGTTGCTATGGCCACCGTCAGCTATTCCTACACACATGTGGCGGTCAAGTTTTAAAATAGTTCATCTTTTGCCGCTGTGTGGATTAATACTGAATGTGTGTCGTGGTTAAGAATAGATTATATGCTGGTGTTTAACTGCATTGCTTTAATGCACTCCTGAATTGGGCTCACACATACACTCTGCACTTTGATTACTTCAAAATTGTTGATAAGCCACGGTGGGCATTTCTCTCTGTCTCACACTAAACACAGTCGACCAAATCACAACAGACTGGGTCATCAGACCAATCAGCGCAGATTAGCATCGGGCTAAGGAGGGGTTAGTGAACAAATGAATCGCTGAACGAATCATATGGGAGTCGTTGGGATAATTAGGTAAAAATAAATGCATTACTATAAGACCATGAAAGTGTTTTTTGACCTTGTATACATATCAGACTGTTGATGGAGACCCCAAAACAAAAATATGACCTTTTTAATGCATAATAGGGGCTCTTTAAGTAAGGAAGACATACAAAATGTGCAGGGCAGTGGGGCCAGAGGACTGAAATTGAGAACAACTGGTCTGACGCATTGATAGTTTGCTCTAGCCCAGGGTTGTCCAAACTCGGTTCTGGAGGGCTGGTGCCCTGCAGAGTTTAGCTCCAACTTGCCTCAACACACCTGCCAGGATGTTTCTAGCAAGCCTAGTAAGTGCTTGATTAGCTACCCCAGCTCTGTTTGATTGGGGTTGGAGCTAAAGTATGCAGGACACTGGCCCTTAAGGACCAGATTTAGGACCTGCTCTAGTCCATTTCATGGGAATATTGTGGGCTGTCCACTAGTACTGGCTACTTAAACAGAACCTGCAGTTAGCTCAAAGCTGTGGGCCATATCTGGGCTAGCCTGTTTAAATTTGGTGTGGACTGGCCATAGCCCACTCAAGCCTCATTTACACTACAAGCAACAAGTGACCGTTCATTTCAACGGAGAGCGAGCAACTTCTGGCGACCTCAGTCTACACGAGCGACAGTGACCACTGGCGACAAGGTGGGTGTGTCAAGCAACGTGACAAAGTTGAGAATCCTTCAACTTATGCAAATGAAGAGCTTCTTTCTTGAGCGACAGCCAATAGGAACACCAGTAGAGCTCACGTTATCCTGTCAGCTCGCTCAGAGGCCGGTTGTATTCGTGCTGTAGACAGCAGGTCACCACCCAGAGCGACATGCAGCTACAAAGTTGCTGCTAGTCTGAATGAGGCATAAGCCTGCAAAAAGCCAGCATGGGCCCTGCGTGGACATGTTTACTTGGGTTACAATCTGTAAAATACTTATTCATTTCAATTATTCTTTCCTATTAAATATTTTAAACTCTCACCTACTCATCTGAAATTGCTGCCTGTCCTCGGATCTGTACACTGCACAGTCTTAGCTGGATTTATTGACACCTTTAACAATCTTAAGTTGTTCTTCTTGTCTTTTGACTGGTCAACTCTGCAACTTCATTCACCCATCTGATATAATAGCAAGTCCACTAACATATTGAGTAAAACAAAGCCTAGCATAATATGAAACAAAAATGCAACTATTTTAAGCATTATTTCTTTTTTGATGTGACATTTATTATCCTTTTTTGTTTATGTAATAGTAAAAAAAATCTGTTAAAAACAAATCGGCATAGATCACACAATCATCGCAGGCATATTTGGATGCAGGGATGGCATTACAATGAAATCAAACCACCCGCACAATAAATATTGACCCACTTTACTAAAACGTACTTAGTAATCCATATACAGTTGAAGTCAGAGGTATTTTAGTATTTAAGTATTTTAGTTTAGTTTAGTTCCCAAATTATGTTTAACAGAGCAAGGGATTTTTTACAGTATGTCTGATAATATTTTTTCTTCTGGAGAAAGTCTTATTTGTTTTATTTCGACTTGAAGAAAAGACGTTTTTAATTTTTAAACCCCATTTTAAGGTCAAAATTATTAGCCCCTTTAAGCAATTTTTTTCTTGCCTAATTACCCTAACCTGTCTAATTAACCTAATTACATCTTTAAATTGCCCTTTAAGCTGAAAATTGTCTTGATAATTATCCAGTAAAATGTATTTACTGTCATCATGGGAAAGACAAAATAAATCAGTTATTAGAAATTCATTATAAATCTATTATGTTTACAAATGTGTTGAAAAAAAAAAACTTCTCTCTGTTAAACAGAAATTGGGGGGAAAAAAATAAACAGGGGGGCTAATTATTCTGACTTCAACTGTAACTGTACATGAAATGCTATTAAACCGTTTAAGCCTAAAGTGTGCATGCAAAATTGTAGGTTACACTTTATTTTGATGGTCCATTTGATTATTAGTAGACTGTCTGCTTAATATATCTGTTGATACTGCTGCTAAACAGACATTTAACTGACTATAAGAAACTTTGCAAGAACATGTCAACTTACACTAACCCTAACCCCAACCTAACAGTCTACTTCTAATCTAATGAGAATTAGTTGACATGTAGATGCAATGTAACTTAAATTCAGCAAACGGACCATCAAAATAAAATGTGACCAAATTGTATAGGTGTAAATAAAGTAGCAAAAAGTAAGTGTCAGTAACAAGTAATCATTGGGGGAAGTGACTCTAAAGTGCATAAAGGAACCGGAGTGTGTCTCATAAATCATCATCCGTGACCAGGCAATAAAAGTCTCTGCGGGCAGAGTAGTTCCTTAAGCCGAGGTCAGACACGTCTATCTCTGAAGGTTTGGCTTCACCTGTCGGACCAGGAGCTGCAGGAAGCACCGGAGCTTTGGTTGTAAGGGTCTTGTAGATGGGCAAACGCAAACCTGTGGAAGGAACACAGTGAATCATTACTAGAGATGCTGCTCTGATATTCAGATTGCGTATTGGCTTTGTTACCACATTTTTTTTCCCGGATTGGTTGTAGACCCGGCATGCATTTCCCAAACAATGACATAACTCGTGGATGCACTATCATAGTACGATGCATCGTTTGGGAAAAGAACAATGTAGTGATGAGTGTTTCCCAAAACTGTAGGTGCTTTGTCACATCATTTGAACCACATTAGTTATAACATAAAACGTCCATAATGATGCTTTAAACAGGGTGGAGTAACAAGCCAGCACCAGGATGTGAATAAACTGGGGTGCTGTTTTTGCACATTTCAGTGTTTACAAATAGATTACATCAAAAAGAACATGAGTAATATTGACAAACTATACATAAGTCTAAAGCTACAACCCTCAAGCAGCCATTACAGCTAGTTCAATGGGAAGCTTATAAAGAATGTATTTGCTTATAGACCATTTAAATTTGGGAATGTCATTGGCCCATGAACATTTCCTGCTTATTATCAAACTATTAATCTTGGTAATATAACTTGATGTTATACCAGCTATTGTAACAATATTTATCAACATGCAGAACTTTTTGGACTCTCAAAAGCAATGGAAATGTAATGTAATTAAAATGTAAAACAGGAAATACGTCAGGACCATTGTTATTGTTTACATCCCTCAAAATGGTCTATATTTGTGCAAGTTGTACAGAAAATGCTTATTAGACATGGAGTATATATCATCGTAATAACAAGACACACACGCATTCATTTCTGTACATCACGGTTTATTTTGAAATGTAAGAACATCCTGTCGAACACATTTAGTCCACCGACACAATAGTGTTGAATTTTGGATGGTTATTCGTTTGTTTATTTCACTGTTTCTGCCGGTGACCTATTGTTTACCATGTTACTTACATGCGAAAACGGCCTCTTTGTAGTAAAAAGCAAATCAATGTCAAAGCTTTCAGTGTTACAGATAAAATGAGACCACAAACTGAATAAAATTTCACAGTTATAGTTACAAAAATCTAAACAAAGTAGTCGAGTGTTTTGACGTTCTGCATATGCTGTCAGTCACTTACTTTCTAGTTCCTAGTTTGATTGATGGAGAATTGATTGGCTGCATGATTCCTTCGACAAATGGTGAATCTGTTTATCTATTGGACACCTTGTTTGTTTATTGCACTCCGAGCGCTGTCACTGGTTCAGTGGGCTGTCAATCATTATGTGACATTACGCACATGCAGCCCTGTATTCACCTTATTCTCCGCGTACGAGAGGGCGCAGCCATTTTGAATCATTTTGGCTCGAGACTTTCGGTCTCATTCACTTCCATTCATTTTTAGAGGTTAAAAGCAGCTCGTTCTGCTTGGTGTTGCAAACTGATATTTTCTTATTATATTATTCTACTTTGTCTGTACTGTCATGCAAACACTTGTTTGTAGAGTAAGTAGTTTGACCGTTTTCTGTCGTTCATTATTCCTAGTCATTTCTCCCATAGGCAGCTGAATCGGAAGTTCTAAAACAAATGGCAAAAACGAGCGCACTTCCGCATTGAAGAAAAAGGTCAATAGCTTTATGCTAATAACAGTTTAAGCTAATGGTAGAGCGGCTGGTTTGCAAAAAAACCATACTTTTTTGTGCAAATTATATTGTTTTACACACACACACGCATTTTAAAAAATCCAATATTAGTTATGGTAAAAACATGCACTCGCTTTCCTCATTTATTGAAACATATGTAAATGGCTCATATAGGGCTAATGTTTCCTTTACAAATATTATTGAGAATATTCCATGGTCTATTCTATAACATAAAACCACTTAGCTAACACATATTCTAATATCATATAAATCGTTAATGGTTGTAATTTACAGTAGACTATCTATTAAGAAATGAAGAAAAATCCAACTTAATAATATTCATTCATTCATTTTCTTTTCGGCTTAGTTTATTTATCAATCCGGGGTCGCCACAACGGAATGAACCGCCAACTTCTCCAGCACATGTTCCATGCAGCAAATGCCCTTCCAGCTACAACCCATCTCTGGGAAACATCAATACACTCTTGCATTCACACACAACGTACACTACGGACAATTTAGCCAACCCAATTCACCTGTACCACATGTCTTTGGACTGTGGGGAAAACCGAAGCACCCGGAGGAAACCCACGTGAACGCAGGGAGAATATGCAAACTCTACAAAGAAATGCCAACTGACCCAGCCGAGGCTCAAACCAGCGACCTTCTTGCTGTGAGGCGACAGCACTGCCTACTGCGCCACTGCATCGCCCTACTTAAAACTAATTATTATTATTTTTACTATTTTTATTTTTATTATTAAGTAGGATCTTGTTTATTATTTTATTTTATTTATTGTAAAGTCTACTTTTACAATTTGACACATTCAAACCACTGGAGAAATTTTCTAACCAACAGGCCCATGTCATATACAGTACAGATACTTAATCAATAACCTACTATAAATTAAAAGCATTAACTTATGCTATATGTTTTTGTTTTTAAACCTTAGAGACATAACACAGATTCCGCTTTTAAATAATAGGTCACCAATAGTTTTCGCCATGAGCCACGGTTCAGTTCAAAATGGCATAAATGTTTTCAAAGTGCACTGCAAATGGAATACATGTAAATATGTATATGTATAACAAATTGTAGATCACTAAAACTGAACTGTAAAAATATTTTGAAAGCAAATTACACCCAAGAGAGATGACTTTTTTTTTTAATCATTCCAAGTTTAAATGTTTGAACATTCGAAAGGAATAGGGCATGCTTCTAACTACAGTTCTTGAGCTGTAGTTGCAAGCGTACAAGTTTGCCATGCAGTTTGTGAATGTTAGTTGGAATGATGGATTTGGGAAATGGCAAATCAACAAACTATGTTTTTTTCTAAGTACGAAACTTGCGACCTTAGTTGTCTAACAATGGTGTTCGGAAACCTGATTGGTCCGATCCAAATCTGATAAAGTGAGGGATCAATTCTATTATATAAGTCCCTGTTATGCTGCAAATAAAATTCTTGTTTTAACTTTATTTGAGGGCAAAAGAAGTTCGAAAAAGCAATGCAGTAGGCAGGGTTGTGCTTGCCTGTACCCTCAAACACAACAATGGTGATTGAATGGTGAAGCGTTTTTATAAACAAACAGCAAACTGTTGTCTCCATAAGAAGCACCACAGTAGTGCATCACATCTTTACATTGTTTTATTTGCGGCGAACAGACACGGAATGGCACCACCAGTGTACCAAGTCATAGAAAAGATTTACTTCTCATCTGGTGTGTGAGCCCTCCGTATTTAAAAGCCCTCCGTGAATAATAGTACATGTGCGGATACATCTGTACCATCCACTCTACAGTGTATTCATGCGGCTTTAGTTCTTGCTTTGTATTTTGTTCTCCTGTCTGACTCTTGTAGAATGAGAAATGAATCAGAGTAGTTGCATAGCAAAATTGACCATTGACTGCGTAATTGTCACGGACCAATTGTACCCAAAAAGTGTGCTTTGGTGATCAGTTTCGAACTGCAGAAATTTCCCTGAAATTGACTTTATTTCAGATTGATTTGGTTGGAAATGACATCATTTTAGTCTGTTCTTTCATTTAGTATGCTAAAGCCTTAAAAAGATAGTTCCTACCAAAATACAAAAGAATCATTCTTTAATCATTTATTCGTTCATGTTAATTTGGCTTATTTATCAGGGGTCGCCACAGCAGAATGAACCGCTAACTATTGCAGCATATGTTTTACGCAGCGAATGCCCTTCCAGCTGCCACCCAGTACTGGGAAACACCCATACATTTTCACATTCACACACGCACTCATACACTATGGCCAATTTTGTTTATCCAATTCACTGCATGTCTTTGGACAGTGAAAGGAACTGGAGGAAACCAACATGAACACTGGGAGAACATGCAAATTCCACACAGAAATGCCAACTGGCCCAGCTGGGACTCGAATCAGCAACCTTCTTGCTGTGGGGCAACAGTGCTAACCACTAAGCCACCCTGCCTCCCATTCTTTAAACAAATTCTTTTATGTTCTAGAAGTGCGTAGGAATTTTATAAATTAAGATGCGCATTTCATACCCAGGTCTCCTGCGGGATCCGGGTCTGGTCTGCAGTCCAGGTAATCAGGCTGCTGCGTGAGCATGGGATCTTTATCACTCTGTAACAAAGTCTGTGGATCACCTGCAGATTCCCTGTGAAATGTCACCTTACGTGGCATTGCCAGTGCAAGTTTCTTCCAGAACCCAGAAGAAGGGGTCTTAAGGAGAGAAAAACAATGATTAGGTCTTCTTTTACCCCAAAATTGACAGATGTGTTACTGTAGATGTTTTGTAGGTCTGACCATGGAATGTGCGCCCCAGGTGATTGTAGTGATACGAGGCTGGTGTTGTCTCAGCTGCTGACTGATGTCCTGGCTTATTTGCTTCTGCTGTGACTGAAATATAATGAAAATGGGCTTCCTTGACAGCTCGATCAGGTGCCACAAACCTTGTCTGAACATGAAAACAGCATTTAATATTAAAGGTCATATAATTAAGACAAAAAAAAATATTTTATTAAGTACACCACCTGCCTTCAGAATTTTTGTGATATAGGTTCAAAAAGGTGCTGTAAACATTTGGCAAAGATCTATGTAGGTCCATATTCACATGACAGTATTAAACGTTTTTAATTTTTGCATATTTGTCGTCTGCACATCTATAATGTGAATGTCTTGCTCCCAAAAGGTGCTCTACTGGATTGAGATCTGCTGTTTTATGTGGTCAATGTCAAATTCTTTCAAAGTCAAATATCAGCAGTTTCTGAAATAGTTTGACCAGTCCCTCTGGCACTATCAATGCATGGCATAGTCAAAAATTCCACACGATCAGGCTCAGTTTGAAATTCAGCAGAATGTCTTGACTACCAAACAGGATATATCGCCCTCTGAAGGGCAGTTTGGAGTAAAAACATTCATGAATGCCATATTAAAATGTCGTTCTTGAAGGATATAACTGATGGACACTAAGGGGGTAATGGACTAAGGCCAGGGGTGCCCAAACCTATTGCTGAGATATACCTTTATCAAACCCTCCTGTCTTTAATTACCAAGTGGTGTTTCAGATCCTACTTAGATGGTTTAGATCAGGGGTGTCAACCTTAGTTCCTGAGGAACCTGCAGCCCTCACACAGTTTATTTCCAATCCTGGTCCAACACACTTAACTGTGGGTTTCAAACAAACCTGAACGACTTAGTTAGGTTGATCAGGTGTTGTTCTGTTGGCTTCATCAAACATGGACCTTCAGTATGCACTCGGATGTTTTGCTGCAGAGTGTAAAGTGGCCGGGATGAGAATCAGCACCTCCAAGTCCGCGGCCATTGTGCTCCACCTGAAAAAGATGGTTTGCCATCTCCAGGTTGGAGGAAAGTCCTTTCCCCAGGTGGAGGTGTTCAAGTACCTTTGGGTTTTATCCACAATGTGAGGGAAGGATGTAACCTGAGATTGACAGGCGGATTCGTACAGTGGTAGCAGTAATGCAGTCGATGTTCCGGTCTGTTGTGGTAAAGAAGGAGCTGAGCCTAAAGGCAAAGATTTCTGATACAAGCGGTCGAAATTAGTTTCCTTCGCAGGGCGGCAGTGTGCACTCTTATAGATAGGGTGAGGAGCTCTGTCACCTGAGAGGAGCTCGGAGTAGAGCCTCTGCTCCTCCACATCGAGAGATGCTAAGGTGGCTCAGGCATCTGTTTAGGATGCCTCCTGGACGCCTACCTAGGGAGGTGATCCAGACATGTCCCACCAGGAGAAGGCCTTGTGGAAGAAGCAGGATACGCTGGAGGGACTGTCTATCGGCTGGCCTGGGAATCCCTCAAGATCTGGAGGAAGTGTCTGAGGAGAGGAAAGTCTGGGGTTCTCTCCTAAGACTGCTGCCCCCGCGACCCAGCCCCAGAAAAGTGGATCAAATGAGATGAGGTGTGTTTAATTAGGGTTTAAAATAAACTGTGCAGAGCTGCAGCCCTCCAGGAACTGAGTTTGACATCTGTGGTTTAGATGGTTTTGATCAAGGTTGAAGCTGAACTCTGTAGGAAGGCAGAACTTCAGGAAAAGAATTGGGCACCCCTGCTTTAAGCAGAGAAGTTGTTTGGTGTTCAATTCAGAAGGGCTCGAAAGAGATTAGGGCTTAGGAATGAGCCCTTGTGAATGGAAACCAGTGCACGTTTACATACCCAAATGTGTGTGATAAGCGGATTGCTAATACTGTAGATTTTACCTAAAATTGGTAGTGCACCACTCCTGCTCCAGGTATGACTGAGAGAGAACAACAATCAAACGTCGACATCGGCTAATGTTCATCAGCAGCTCAGCTGATGGCTCTGAGGATATCACACACAAACACAAAATACAGTACATATACTGTGCTTTTCAAGACATTTATCACTTTCAGAGAGTAATAACAAGCCTCAAAGACCAAGCTTCAATTGATGCAAGAAAAAAAAAATAATAATAATTGCAAAATGTTACAACATGTCAACTGTTCAAAGTGTTTATGGTCATTTTTCATAAAAACAAAAGGAAAAATTATGCCATTTATGCCAGTTTGGCCAGAGAAGAAATAGTCGTGCCCAACTGAGCCTGGTTTCTCTCTAGGTTTTTTTGTTCCTTCACTTTGTCAATTGGTAAAGTTTATTTCTCGCCACTGGCTTGCTTGGTTGGGACTTGTGGAGCTGCGCATCAATGGATTTGCTCTTCAGTGTTTGGACTTTCAGCAGTGCAAATGAAATCACACTGAACTAAACTGGACTTCACCTCTAAAAACAAGACTGACATATTTTCAATTTACTAGAACTTCTAGGTTAAGCTGCTTTGACACAATTTACATTGTAAAAGCGCTATGGAAATAAAGATGAATTGAATTGAATTTAGTCTCACTAATGTACAACTTATGTGTGGACAGTTTTGTTATGTAACATAGATACAGTAATATGCACATGTAAAAGGAATTAAAGCTTCATACATGGTTGAGTTAACGTGTTAAACCCTATGGCCAATTGAATAACATTTACCAGCTCCAGGAAGGATGTTTGTGTCATTGAGCAGCAGCTTATGACTGTACTTGTTCTCCAAATGTGGCTTCAGGATAAAATTGACAAACTTCCTGTCATTCTCATCGTTGACATACGAGATGTAGGCGTCATACATTTTACCATCTGAAAAAGAGCAAATAAATATCTTTATTTCTGAACATTTCACAGATATAGTGGTTTATGACGATGACAAAAAATATATATTTCAGCATTGTGTAGTTATTTTTTCCGCACTCATGCTGAGACATACCATTGATCTCATACTCTCCGTAAATGTTCTTATACCACAGTTTAAAGTTGAGTCTGCACTTGGAATAGACCACCGCTGCGAGAGCAAGTACAACCAACATAACCACTGAAGCCACCACTGCTCCTGTGTGACTGGGGGACTCTGTGGATACAAAAAAACAACAACTAATTTCTACAATATTAAGCACACAAAACACAGAATAAACACTTCATTTATTTTTTAGGAATAAAAATGAATGATACAGAGATATAACAATGTACACTGCATTCCAAATTTATAATGCAAATAAAATCTTTCCCTTATTTTCCTAATTAACGATGCAAATGACAGTCAATATACTTCAACCGCTAGGGTATGATTAAAATTTTATTGAACAAACCTCCCAATGATAACAGTATTTATTTTAAAAAAGTAAAACTCAAAAAGCACTGTCCCAAATTATTATGCAGAGTTTGAAAACATTTTATAGGTCGTAAACAACTTCGCTCATTTGCAGAATTATGAGGTCTCTTACAACCAGCAGTTCAAATTTGTCCTCTCTAGAGGACAATTGTAAATCTGAATATCCCCTACTGCATGCTACAGAATTAACTCATTTCATTCTCTGAAGTGGACATTTAAGACTTTTAAATGATACCAAATTTATAGAGATGAGGTTTAGGGAAATTCTTTTTCCTCTACAAAGAAATCTCTACAAGGACATTTTGTGAAAAGAAGAAAAAAAAGTGGCTAAGTGGTCTTGAAATGTTGTTATATTTGATTTGAATACCTGAAGAACATAATGTAACATGCTTTGTTGACGCCAATAGCCTAGTGGTTAAGTGTGCCGACATATAGCACTATAGTGCTCACGGCGACCCGAGTTCGATTCCCAGCTCGAGGTCCTTTGCCAACCCTTCCCCTCTCTCTGCTTCCAACTTTTTCCTGTCAATTCTCTGCACTATTCTATCCATTAAAGGTTAAAAACCCCTAAAAAAGTATAATGTAACATGTTTTACCATGATTAAATCATATTCAAAGAAAAGTCCTCCCTAGTGGACATCTGTGGATATTACCACCATTTTGTCATTTTTAGAGAGTGCGTTTTTTTCAATATCACATATCACCAATGCATGGATTCAGAACAAGACTGACTTCCAGCCTCTAGGAAAGAAATCAGTTAAGTTCCTTTTTGAAATATCATCAGAAATAGGGCCTAAAATAGTTCCAAAACACAAAATTTCCAAGATGCATAAACTACAGTAATAATAACGTGGTATTGTCAGTCATAATTACAAAGTTGACTTCAGTATTTCCTTTGGAATTTTAAGTGAAGTTTCATAAACCAAATTTCGAGAGGAGCACGTGATATGATTGAGCACGTCTGGCCACTCATCTGTAATCAATAATAATCCAATCAGAGTGATCCTAGTTTACTATAAATGGATCATTTTCTCCCTAATGTTTTATCTTCGTTTGGAAGAATCCCCCCTTCCACCCCTTCTCTCCTCCTTTCCCCCCTTTTCAAAAGGGGGAACTCTCGAGACCTACCTGATCTCGGATCCCCTGATATGCTTATCGACCGGGCGGGAGCCCTGGGCTCAAAGATCTCCGAGCTCAGGGTTCTCTCCCGGGACAGCATGCCAAACCAGCTTTATACGCCAAGCATATCTAAGTGGGAACTCTTGAATAAGCATCTTATTATCGTTCCATTTCATACGTACTGCATTCTGATATCCACTGTAGTGGACACATTATATCTTTAATTTTTTTTTTCTCCAAAAAATTTATCAGTTTGATCATTGCCTTTCAAGCAATTGGGGAAATTAAGAAAAAAAAACGATTGAAAAAAATATTTATTTTCCTGGTAGTGAAAGTTAGGCATGTTAACAGAGCAAGTTACATGTTAACATATGACCCATTTTTTGATATGACCTTCACAATTCTTGCATTCACTGAGCTTGTGAGTTTTGGATGCTGCTTGAATTTTTTTGCAGGATGTCAGAATGACCTGTTTTGATGCTAACTGCCTCTCACCCTCATAAATCTTTTGCTTGAGGATCCTCCAATGGTTCTCAAAAGAGTTGAGGTCAGGTGAGGATGGTGGCCACACCATGAGTTTTTTTTTCTTTTATGCCGATAGCAGTTAATGCCACAGAGATATTCCTTGCTGCATGAGATGGTGCACTGTCATACATGAAGATTATTTTGCTACAGAAGGCACAGTTCTTCTTTTTTGTACCTTGAAAAAAAAGTGGTAAATTGGAAACTCTTACTTTGTCAAGGCCATTTTAATATGTTCAGGGACCCTAAATGAGCCTCCCAGCTGTCCCTCTACAATTCTGGCCCAAAACATGACTTTGCCACATCCTTGCTGATGTTGCAACCTTATTGGGACATGGTGGTCATCCATCAGCCATCCACTACTCCAACCATTTGCACCATCCAGTGTTGCATGGCCCTCATCAGTAAACAAGACTTTTTGAAAATGAATTGATGTATGTTTGTCTGGGCCCACAGCAACTGTTTGTGCTTGTGAGCATTGGTTAGGGGTGGCCAAATAGTAGGTTCATTCACAACTGGAGGATCTTTTACCTTGGGCTTCAATGGACTCGAGAGGAACCATCAGCTTAAAATATCTGTTTGCTGCTTTGTAAAGACAGTTTAGCAGCTGCTCTCCTAATCCGATAAATTTGTCATGCAGAAACCTTTCTCATTCTGCCTTTATCTGGACAGACCCATCTGCGCTCTGAATCAGTTTACAATAAATATCTAATGTTTTTATATCTTGTCTAAGGCATTGTGTTATTTGATGTTTTTTGGCAGCAGAAAGATTATTTTTCTTTTCCATATCGCTTGAAACCTGTGGCCTGCGTAATAATTTGTCTTAAGTAGTTTTCCTATAATTGGACTCACCTCGCAAACTAATTACCACAGGTGTCTGAGACTGATTTCAATGATGTAGCGGAATGACAATAAAGCTTGACGTTACTTGACTTGACTTGACTTGACTTGGTCCAAAGAGCACTGAAACTCTTACAAACTGTTGTGTGATGACAGAATTAAGTATCCGATAGGAGTTTATTATAAAATAGAATGGTCAAAACAGGCAGCGGTCGAAACAGGAGCATTAAGAAACAACAGGGATAATCCACAAAAGAGTAATTCATAAACTTGGCAAGAGTAAGGGAAGGTGGCAAAACATAGGGATGGCTGACATGAAACTGACGTTTTGACACGGTGTTGAGATCTCAAATTGCACATGTTTCTAAACACTGCTCTGAAATGTTTCGAAACACCCAGGTCACGTGACTACAGAGATTCAAAAGATCAGTAACTGGACAAGCATTCCAAGAGCTCGCAAATCTGCCTTGGATTGATGTGCGCAAGGATAATAGAACTGTGCTGCGAGTGACCTGAGTTTAAATCTTGAATTGTAGAAGCATTCAAAAAATGTGAAAATGTCTTTTATTAATGTAGTTTTTTTATAACCAAACAATTTTATTTTATTTTTTTACAAAGAGTTAATTCGTTTGTTCAAACAAAACAACAAAATAATCAAAATAGTTCAAACAAAACAACTAATAATATGAATAATTGTTTCATCCTGGATTTTAACCCAGAACATCTGCATGCCAATGAAGAACACGAACCATTCCACTAAATCACTTGGACAACGTGGGGTAAAATTCCTCAATTTGCGTAACGGTTGTTTAAGAGTAATACCTAAAATGACCACTAGACGTCACTTTAGAGACTGGTTTTGAAATGTTTCGAAGCCTCGACTAATTTGGTTGGACTGTTTCAGTGTTTCTCGAAGCCTTTCTCTGCCCAACACTAGCAAAACATACAAAAGTCCAAGAGTAAGTACACAACAAAAAAAGGAATAAGGAAAATGCTTTGAATTGCACACTAAACAGTAGAACAAGACTCCGCAGCTGGTGTGTTTGTTTTTAGAGTTTAGATAGTGAGTGTAATGAGTGCAAATGATCCGCAGCTGTGTGTGTGTGTGTGTGTGTGTGTCAGTGTCCAGATAGATATCAGCTGTAGCAGGTTATCAAAGTCTGAATCGGCGCAAAGCATGATGGGATGTGTAGTTCGGATGAAAAATTGATGGAGTGAGTCTGGTGGGCACTCCAGCTGATGTCCTTAACTGAAACACAAAATCAACCCTGACTTTTAAGGGGACCTATCATGCCCCTTTTTACAAGATGTAAAGTAAGTTTCTGATGTCTCTAGAGTGTGTATGTGAAGTTTCAGCTCAAAATACACAACAAATAATGTTTGAAACTGCCCCTATTAGGCTTTGACAAATTGTTGCTATTTTGGTGACTGTCGCTTTAAATTCAAATTAGATTGTGCTCTTTTCAAAAGAGGGCGGAGCTACAAACGCCTGTATGTCAGGATAGTGGCAGATTCAAAAATAAGATTAAGGTCCTATGCTAATGAGGGAGAGATCATCACTAATGGGCGGGGCTTTCCCCCTCTGATGACACGTACAAAGGGAGAATGTCAATCAAAGTGTTTCTACAGGCTATTTTTAAGAAGTGTGTTAATAAATAATAAAATTTATATATTTTTACCATTAGAAGCTGGTTTTATTCACAAGCTGTTGCCACACAACTGTATTTAAACCCCTTATAAACATGATTTTTGCATAATAGGTGCACTTTAATTGAAAAAACAACAAAAAAGTATGTTTATGAGACTTAAATTCAATTCCAATATTAATTTGGAACACAGTGTATAGTGTAATCTTGTGGCAATATTAGATTAAAATAAAACTAAACAAAAACTAAACAAACTAAAAGACTAAAATAAGGCAACTGATTCTTACTGTATTCCTTTACGGTGAATTGTGCTGTGCTGTTCCTCACTATGCAGTAATACACTCCAAAATCAGCCCGATCTCGCAGGGTTAGTGTTAGTTCACTGCTTTCAATGCGACCCTCATCATCAGTATACCTATAGTGAAATAAAACAAAATGTTATTTGGATTTTTTTAAAGATATTTCGAGTTTTAATGTTATAAATCTCTGTTGAGAATAAAATACTACTCTTACTATTTCTGCAGTAAGGGCACTAGTCGGCAGCATGTAGATTTTATGCTTTTCAAGAGTTAGCTGATGATTGATTATAAAGCGTGTTTGGCATGCTGTCCTGGGAGAGAGCCCTGAGCTCATAAGATTCTCGAACCCGGGGCTCCCTCCTGTTTGCAGGGCAAGAGGGGAGTTTGAGCTCATGTAGGTCTCGAGAACTCTCTGGAGAGATATATGAGAGATACTGCTATGGAGAGATATACTGCTGATTAAGAGCTCATCTATAGTGCTAATTGGGTTTGGTCAATTCACCTATGTCGCATCTCTTAGGACTGTGGGAGGAAACCAGAGAACCTGGTGGAAACCAATGTGAGCACGGGGAGAATGTGTAAAAGGACTTGAACCAGTGACATTCTTGCTGTGACAACCACTGGGCTGATGTACCGCCCTTTCGGGGAAAAGAGAGAAGGAGTAGGTGTGGAAGGGGGGATTCAAGGGGGGATTCTTCAAGACAAAGATGCGGTAAGAAACTCTGGTTATTTATAGTGAGTTAGGAATTGTCTGATTGGTAATTCATGTGTTAACTAATGCAGGACCAGTTGTGGTCAATCATAAGCATGTGATCCTCTCGAAATTAGTTTATAAATAAACTTCACTCAGACAAAATGTAACTTATTTTAATGCCAAAATATGCCATGTACAGCAAGGGCACATTACAACTTCTTAGAATTATTTAATTATGTTTGGTTATAACAAACAGAATATTTGCTTACAACAAAGGTGACTTCTCATTAGAAATGCAATCAGAAGTGGTAAACATTGATCAAAAACATACATTTACAAAACAAATGACACCCATAGGGTACTTTGAGACACCATGTTTATTTATTGTTTTGGCTTTCAGCATGCCTTGATGACCTCCTGTCTTGGAATCCTGCCTTCAAATGCTAAATTTTAGAGCAATCAGATGCAGTCTAATGCCTCATTCACACTAGCAGCGACTTAGTAGCTGCCTGTCACTCTGGGTGGCGACCTGCTGCAAATGCAAGTCTGTGTAGGTATATAGTGCATTCAGAAAGTAGTGATAATCTTCACTTTTTCCACATTTTATATGTTACAGCCTTATTCCAAAATGGATTAAATTCATTTATTTCTTCAAAATTCTACACACAATACCCCATAATGACAATGTGAAAAATGATTTTTTTAAATTGCTGCAAATTTATTAAAAATAAAAAAACTGAAAAATCACATGTACATAAGTATTCACAGCCTTTGCTCAATACTTTGTTGATGCACCTTTGGCAGTAATTACAGCCTCAAGTCTTTTTGAATATGATGCCACAATCTTGGCACACCTATCTTTGGGAATTTTTACCCATTCCTCTTTGCAGTACCTCTCAAGTTCCTTACAGCCATTTTCAGATCTCTCCAGAGATGTTCAATAGGATTTAGCTCTGGGCTCTGGCTGGGCTACTCAAGGACATTCACAGAGTGGTTGTGAAGGCACTCCACTGACATTTTGACGGTGTGCTTTGGGTCATTGTCCTGCTGGAAGATGAACCGTCGCCCCAGTCTGAGGTCAAGAGCACTCTGAAGCAGGTTTTCATTCAGGATGTCTCTGTACATTGCAGCATTCATCTTCCCCTCTATCCTGACTAGTCTTTCAGTTCCTGCTGCTGAAAAACATCCCCACAGCATGATGCTGCTACCACCAGGCTTCACTTCAGGTGTATGGTATTAGCCTGGTGATGAGCGGTGTCTGGTTTTCTCTAAACGTAACGCCTGTCATTCACTCCAAAGAGTTCAATTTTAGTTTCAACAGACCAGAGAATTTAGTTTCTTATGGTCTGAGAGTCCTTCAGATGCCTTTTGGCAAATTCCAGGCGGGAAGTGGCTACCGTCTGGCCACTCTGCCATACAGGCCTGATTGGTGGATTGCTGCACAGATGACCATCGGGTTATTGATCACCTCCCATAGGGCCCTTCTCCCCTGATCACTCAGCTTAGTTGGCCGGCCAGCTCTAGGAAGAGTCCTGGTGGTTTCAAAAATCTTCCACTTATGGATGATGGAGACCACTGTGCTCATTAGAACTTTCAGAGCAGAAATTTTTCTGTAAACTTCCCCAGCCTTGTACTCGAGACAATCCTGTCTCGGAGGTCTACAGACAATTCCTTTGTCGTCTTCATGCTTGGTTTGTGCTTTGACATGCACTGTCAACCCTGGGACCTTATATAGACAGGTGTATGCCTTTTCAAATCATGTCCAATCAACTGAATTTGAATTAACTGAAATCCAATTAAGCTGCTGAAACATCTCAGGAATGATCAATGGAAACAGAATGTACCTGAGCTCAATTTAGAGCTTCACGGCAAAGGCTGTGAATACTGATGTACATGTGATTTTTCAGTTTTTTTTTATAAATTTGCAACAATTTCAAAAAATCCTTTTTCACATTGTCATTATGGGGTATTGTGTGTAGAATTTTGAGGAAATAAATGAATTGAATCCATTTTGGAATAAGGCTGTAACAAAAAATATGGAAAAAGTGAAGCGCTATGAATACTTTCTAGGTGCACTGTATACAGCATGAATACAACTGGTCTCTGAGCGAGCTGAGAGAGGATCATATGAGCTCTACTGATGCTCCTATTGGCTGTCGCTTAAGAAAGTCACTATTAAGTTGCATAACGTTGAAGGATCCTTAACTATGTCATGTCGCTCGACACGCTCACCTGGTGGCCAACGATCGCTGCCGCTCGCATAGACGGAGATTGCTGGAAGTTACTCGCTCTCCGTTAAAATGAATGGTCGCTGCATCGCTTTGCCGCTGCGAGTTGCTCATAGTGTGAATGAGGCTTAAGGCTAAATTTTAATGATCTAAGCGCAAAGTATTAAGCGCATGGCGCAAAAGCATTAAGAGCGTGTCTGAATCCAAATGCAAATTGTCATGAATAAACTAAAAAAGCCCAGAGGAAAAAAAGGCATGGAGCAAGTGAGATTTATATTTATGTGAAAATAATAATAATAAATTTTGTTATATTTTAATCCTTTATTTTTTGATATGTAAAGATATTTGTGTATTGCTGTACATCCTGTGTGTATTAAGCAATGTGTAAGCGTTTGGACCCACATAGGTGCATAACTGCGCTGGACTTTAGACCAGCTTTTAGTTGGTCAATAGCGCAGTTTATTTTAGTTCTTCAAAATAGCGACACGCCAACTATGCGCCTTAACACACCACCTTCTCAGTCCAGCACACCTATGAGTCCACAAAGTGGCACAAATTGATTTGTTGTTAAAAAAATGTGGTGCAAAATGTGAAAATTAGAGTTGCGCTGGTCTGAAAATAGCAACAAATCGTGCAATACACGTTTTGTGCCTTATTGCGCCGGGTGTATGATAAGGCCCTAAATGTTTTACATAGCCTCCATTGCAAATTGACCTGATTAGGCATTGAATGGCCAAAAAAAAACACATTTAAAGATAATTTGGTTAGAAATGCTCTAAGAACTATTTATTATTAAACTATTTATTTCAAAATAGATGCCATTGCTGGCATGAATATAATGCAAGGAGGTTGTGCAAAAAACTGAAACAATTACCAAAGTACATCTATGCTTAAAGTACAAATAATATCAAAACTAACCATATGATTTTGTTAGCTAACATTGCAAGTTTTGTGGTGAACAATTCGTCTGTGCATGTCATTAAGGAAAAACAAAAATCATTTGCCCTTGTAATCTCTGACTGAAATCTGAAAATGCACTTCCTCTTTCATTTCAGTTAAATTCTCAGATTATGTGATTTTGAGGTTTTGGGCATGGCTCCAACTTAACCACGTCTCCAACTGTTAGTTTTGATAGCAAACAGAAATGGTGAGCAGGTGTTAGGTTGAAATAACTCTTCTAAAACCATTTTCCTGAACTTTTTGAATGAAATGTTTACTTTACTACATCCAATCCATGGGTGTTGCTAGGCCTATTTTAGGGGGGATGTAGCCCCCCTATATTTCTACTCAGCCTGCCTAAAACTTTTGCAATTAGCTCATACGCTAAATTATTGTGTCAGTCACCTTTAAATTTGAAATGAAAACAGCGAAAGAATTCGGCTCCACCCCGTCTTTTGTTTTTCATTTGATCAGCAAACCACAGCTGTGCAGAATGAGAGAACAAAGTGTGTGTTTATCGATAAATTGATATAATATCTGCTTATTTGCAGTTCTTTGCTATAGATACACTTGTATCACTTGTACATCCAATGGAGGAGCAATCGGGTTTCCCATCTACTGTTTCATTGGAGCTCACCTCATAACCACAGCCGTTTCCTCGAAAAAGTAGCTCTTATCGAACATTTCGCTATTTTAATTTCAAAATTAACTACCAATATAAAACACGTTTTGTGTTATTGCATGTGGCATTAACTACACCATACAGTCTTGCACAGAAATGATTAAACACAGTGACAGGACATCTTAGAGAATGTACTCATTTTAACTGTCAGAGACATCATGTGTTGTCTTGTATTTAAAAAAGTCTTATTTATTATTGTGATTCAGATCATGAAATATGTGAATTAGCCAGTAGGTTTAACAATATAGATTTAAATTTACCGTTTAATTAGAAAAGTGCCAGTTTTATTTATTTAATACATGGAAACAAAAAATGTTTTTCAATATAGAAAGTGCTTTTTTACTACGGTAAACAGGTGTGTTGAGCCTATCTGGCTCATTCAGAACTCAAATGGCTATCTCTGTTTTTGCAGTACAGTGGCATACTGCTAGTTTAGCATACAGCCCTACCATAGTAAACATTTGAACTTTTATTAATTTGTTACTATTAAATTACTACTTATAAATGGAATATACATATATATATATATATGGGGTGGCGCAGTAGGTTGTGCTGTCGCCTCACAGCAAGAAGGTCGCTGGTTCGAGTTGGCATTTCTGTGTGGAGTTTCCCTCTGGGTGCTCCGGTTTCCCCCACAGTCCAAAGACATGTGGTATAGGTGAATTGGGAAGGCTAAATTGTCCATAGTGTATGAGTGTGTTTGGATGTTTCCCAGAGATGGGTTGCGACTGGAAGGGCATCCGCTGCGTAAAAATATATGCTGGATTAGTTGCCGCTTCATTCCGCTTTGGCGACCCCGAATTAGAAAATTAAGCCGAAAAGAAAATGAATGAATCAATGAATATATATATATATATATATACAGGTATATATATATATATATATACATATATATATATATATATATATATATATATATATATATATATATATATATATATATATATATATATATAGGAGCTGAGCCCCCCTAAAATGAAAATCCTAAAATCGCCCCAATCCAATCAGCTCGCAGTAGAAAAAACAAGCCACGCCCACTGTTTTTTAATTTAATATTTGGTTTCTCTAGGAACTGCGTCACAATACAGAATAAAATTTTTAAAATCTTTACCAGTTTCCGATTTATGTGAACTTTAAATATTTATCACTGCTTGGACTATGTTGGGAATTGTATTGAATCGTTTTTTTACCTACCATTCTTTACTATTTTGAGGGTAAATTGTGAGATTTGTGAGCAGTATGCCGTCTTTCATCCACTCCGGGTGGTCTTCACAGTGTGAAACTGTTCGGTTCAAACCCATGGAAGCCGTGCAGGTGAGGACCACGCTGTGACCAAGCGTCCTCGAAACTGACTGTGTTCGATCATGCTTGAACTCTGGAGCGCTGCCACAAAGAGGATCTTTATAATGAGAGAGAGAGAAAAGAGAAACGTGAGATTATTGTGTTGTGTTAAGATGAATTAAACCTGACTTTCCTAAAATAAAGTTCACAACTCAACTGCTGGATTCTTTAAACAGGTAGACCTTTCTGGAATGAGCTCACCTGAATGGAGTTCAGCTAAAGACAATGCTCTCTTTATGAGCGTAAGTCTTGTGGAGGATATCTAATCTCAGGAGAGATGAGTGAAACTCTCTTCTGACACACAGGTGAGGCTGTTTCTCATCAGCGCTGCTTCATATTACCATGTCTGAGTAAAATGTTCATCATCTGTCTACATGGATATGGTATTTCGTGCTATGAAATGGAAGTTGGGTTCATAAAAAGCTGAATGGTCATTCATTATGAAGGTTCATCTGAAAGCTTGCCTACTGCGTGATGTTTAATGGAAATCACTGCCTGCATAAATATTGTATATGTGAATTTCCAAGAACATATTCGAGGATATATCAATATGGGCAGAGTTTGGGAGTGTGTCTATATACTGTATAATTAAATTCACAAACTTCGGAATCTGCTTGGAAGCAAGCTAATCAGATTGGGTCAGTTGGTTTGGCCTTTAACGAACTCTTCTCTCTCTCTGAGGATTTGAGGCAATGAAAACAGTTGTGTCATGATGGAAAACACCATTTTGAGAAATGGAAAAGGACAGTGAGGATGAAAGTAGCTTAGAGAATTCATTAAAGGTGGTTTAATAACAAATCCAATACACCCCACACAGGTCAAGCGACTGAGTATTTTGGATTTACCTACAATGACTGATGTAAAGCCAGAGATGTAGACTATAAATTGAAGATGTTGTGGTTTACGATGAGTTAATTAAAAAGAGCAAAAAGGCATCGCCACATGGTTACCACACAAAACACTAGTGGATGCTCCGATCAATCTGCTGAAGATCGGTATCGGCCGATTATCACATTTAATGACTCGATTGGTACTTGCCAAACTAATGAACCGATCGCAGAGGTTACAAGCAGAGGAAGACGCATATGTACTCCCATATATTATGCATAGCCTACAGTAGCCACATCAAATGAGGCCAATGATGCGTGTGTGGGTGAACGATCGATGCACTGGCGTCACAACAGCTAAAATATATACAGAAGCGGTGTGTTAATATTGCAAGTTCACTAAGAGCTAGCTGGAATTATTAGATAAATAAAACTTTTTTTCAGGAATAGTTAATAATATAACTTCTTATAATATACTTATTGCAATAAACAGTTGTTTATAGGTCTATTTCCTTTTAGTAAAGAAGTAATGGATTTATAGACGTCTATTTTAGCGCATTTTAATGCATCAAACATGCCTCCAAACTTATTCTTGATTGAGACATGTTGAATTCTTCTTTCATTGCACTGTTTACAAATTGCCTTGTTTGTCATTTTCCTTACCAATTTTTATATCTGTGTTATATTCATTTCTGTAAAGCTGCTTCTGGCCATTACATGTCCACACCAATGCCAGGTTCAGAATGCATGATTTTAGCTCCGAATTTGATTTGCCGAGAGGCTTTGTGAAATCGCAGACAAATGCCTGAAATCACAGGAAAATCGGCGCTTGTTTACGTGAGTAACAATCACACAGTGTGAACTATCAAAGACACGATCTGAGAGAATCGCAGATGAGTTGCCGACATCCGTGAGATATTTTTTGGCGTGCTAAATATCTGAAGCTGTTGGTGATTCAAATCATGCCATGTGAAATGTGTTCTGATTGAAAATAACATAAAACGATTACCTACAGCCAATGAGAGAGCAGCATCCACTAGCATGGGTATCTGTAGGCCAGCTGGAGGATGGGGGAGCAGTGGCAGTTCTAAACCACAGTAACTGGGGGGGGGGGTACTTTTAAGAGGCACACTTTAACATACATCACAAACTACTTAAACAATTATTATAAATAATTAACTCAATCTCAAAATAATCTCCTTGTTAATTTATTCGACAAGTAACTTTGTGTTGTACTAGGATAACACATTTTTAACATTCAAGTACATCAAGGTACATTTTTACACCTGTAAACGTCAACAGATGCAGTTGAAGTACATTTTTTGCCCTCCCATTAACTAAAAATAATGTTTTCCAAGTGATCTTTAACAAATCAAGGACATTTTTAACAAACCAAGGACATTTTCGCATTATTTCCTATAAACAATCTGGAGTCAAACATTCTGGAGTCATAATAAGTCTTATAGTTTATTTCTTGGATAAAAGCAGTTAAAAAAAAAAAAAAAACAATGTTAAGGTCAGTATTATTAGCCTCCATAAGAAATAATTACTGTATATTTTTTTATTTTCTACACAAGAAACCAGTTATACAGTAACTTGACTAATTATTCCAACTTTCCTAGTTAACATAGTGAAGTCTTTAAATTACACTTTAATCTGAATAAAAGACTAAAGAATACTTAAATCGACTTTGTCTGAATACAACTATCTTGCAAAATAACTAGTCAAATATTATGCACTGACTGAGAAAGATAAAAATGTAGTTATTAGAAATTAATTAGTTTAACTATTATGTTTGAAAACGTGTTGTACATAAATCATGTGTTTGAACACTCGTGCTTTGTGTCACTACTGAAATCAAAAACGAATGAAGGCAAAACTAAACCAGTGGAATATCACTATTACATGAGAGTGACTGAAAACTACATTTGCTCAATGTGTTACATGTGTTCTCCGATACTTGCTGACTGTAAATTCAAGACTGCATTTCCTAAAGTAAAACTATGAACACTCAATTTCTGATTAGCCGAGGACTTATTAAAAGTTTTTAAATCGCTATTGAAAACAGAAGTCTAATATAATCAACAGTGGACATTTTGATATAGAGTTTCACAACATGAACATGACTGAAGTTGAATCTTTTTATTACCTGTGTTTATTACCCCCCCCCCCCCCCCATTTTCCACCCCATTAAAGGCTTCTTTCTCATTATGTAATTAGTAACAAAAGATATACTACAGTAGGTGCCCTTATGTTGTTTCAATGCCAGTTCTCGAATGTGTTTGGTTGTGAGACATCGCTTGGACAAGGTTGTCGGCGATTCTTCCTATTTTAAAGTCATGTAGTATGAAACCCCCTGTCGCCGATCCATCTTGCAGTGTAAACAAAGCACCAACGGAACGCTAGTCACAGCTAGTCATGCAGTGTGAAAACATCTGTGACACGACTAGGCATGGGCCGGTATAAAATTCTGACGGTATGATATCTTTGGATAAAAATATCACGGTTTCACTGTATTAGGGTGTTTGGATTACTGCTATAAATTGTGTTATTTTCAATTATCTGGGTAAAAAACAACTACTTTTTAAAAAATATATTTTATTTTAAGAAACGTTTATAATATTTTGAATCAGTAAACATGTCAGGTTAAATAATTCAAATTAATCATTGACTTCTGCTGTCTTCATTAGTTCCAAAAATACGAATTTCTTTACAATTTAAAATGTCATCTTTGCATATATTTTCTGCTGAAGGTACCTTGTCCTAAAAAAAAGTAAATAAAAAATTGTACACATACCTCAGGAACGGTATTACAGAAAATTTTGACGGTTTTAAAACCTTGACCTTTCCAAACCGTGGTAAACCTTGAAAAACGGTTATCGTCCCACCTAGACATGACTACTTTGAAAATCATACAGTCTGAACTCGGCATAAATGGTTAAAAGAGACGCGTTTAAGGTATTATATGCAGCATCCTTAATTTATTCTCTTCGGTAAGGCGAGATCGGTACTCGGAATTGGCTGCAAAAATTCTGATCGGAGCATCCCTACAATACACTGTATATCAAAGGGATCATCGACTTCATAACTCTGGACTGCAGTGCTCATGCTGGCCACTAGAGTGCACTGGACTTGTTCAATGTTCATTTGCTTTCTTGATTTTTCTATTGATTTCAGCTGCATGTTGTTACTCTGTTTAGTTCGGTGTATATTTAAGTCTGTTTCATTTGTCTTTTGTGGTTTCTGTATTACATTACTCCTGCCCTTCTGTCATACGTCATTTTGGCTATTTATATTTTTTTTCTTGCATGTTCTAGTATTTATGCCTTGTTTGATATCATCTGGATTACTTTGTTAAATAAAAGCTGCACTTGGATCTTGCACAAATTTGACTCGACCCATTCTGTAACACTGTTCTATTTTGATATACAGAATAAGAGGTAGGTTTAAAATAAAACACCCTGTAAGTGTTACTTTATCGCTTGTTTCTATATCATTGCCATTAGCTGTTTTATCATGATTATAGTACCAGAAATAGTGGCCTCCGATACACCGAAATTCTGGCATCAGTATTGGCGAGTATTTAAAACTGGCAACCAATTCGATATAGTATCCGCTATATCTCCCATGAAATTAAAAGTTATTTAGATGTTATTATTCTTATGTTAGTCTTGAGGATATCTATAAGCTAGTGTGATCCAAAACAGTGACAAAATTTGCATTTAGAAGATATAATGATCTGAAATTTGCAGTTTTGCCACCTAAATGTATACATTTTTTCATACTTGTAAAAATCCATTTTAATACTGTTCATTAATGTTGTTATGAATAAAAACAATTCTAGCTTTGAATTAATAATTTATCAGGTTAAAATAGATAAATGTACTGTAAGTGCAGCCTTATTTACCAGCATGCTAGGCTTAGTAGGTCAAGTGTGCAGAATGTGCCGATCCAGCATTTGTGTATACTTATGTTTCAAGCTTTAGCAACAAAAGCTCATATTTCACATCCATTGTGAAATGTTTCCTCTTTGTCTGGTTCTGAAAGCCGACATTCAACAGGTCATATATTGATTTCCAACTAGTATGCAAGCATAAAAATGAGAGCGCAGAACTAAATTTGCATTTATTCAAAGCGGGTAAGTGTTTCCTGTAACTCACCTAGAGCTTGCTGAAAGAAATGTCAAGCATTCAATGGCCAGAAATATGTATTATAAAATATATCAGCTCAATTAATGAATTAAAAAAAGTTAATGACTAAAAGGATAGAGTATAAGCATTTTTAATAAATGACAATTAGTACCACTATCCTTCAATCCACTAGGTTTTACGCATTGCAAACAAGACGTACTTGTTTTAAAGCATAAATATATTCCCAATTAACACTTTTATGTATTTTAATCAACCCAGGCTCATTCTGAAAACTTACCGCTATATACATTTCTGGAGATCGCGAAATACATCCCAGGGGCTACGTTTTTTGCTGTGTTTGTTTTCACGAATCCACCAGAGGCCGCTGTTGTGCTTTATCAGATCTCAAATTTCTCTTGCGAGTGCTATTCGCGCCTGCTGTTCTCACGTGAATCCACCAGAGGCCGCTGTCGACTGACTGACCGATCGACTGACCCACCCTCCTCCTTCCCTAAACCTAACCAATAGTGTTTTCAAAAGCACCGATTGACCCGCCCATTCACTTCCCTAAACCCAACTGACAGTTTTAAAAAGCAATCCAGAACAAGAAAAGCCCTCGCCTGATATTTACTACATTTTCAGATTTCACCACATTCTCACCTGCATTATACACATTCTCTTCTGTTATTTACTTGTTTATTTAATTTTTTGGCTTTTGTTTTTGTCTTACTTTCTGGAACTTTTCTTCACCGGACTTAAACCCTATCGTCGCAGTCAACTCCTCTCTGCGTATCCGCCAACGTACACGGTGAGCTAACTGGACAAACTGGTAACAGCGGGAAAGTCGTCCATACAGAGATAAGCAGTCAGCTGGTAAGTGCAAAAAGGAACACCGTCATACTGCCCCGTAGCGTTCATTTTAAAGACGAAATGCAGCCATACGTACTGTACTTCTGGATACATAATTCGTGATCTCCTTGTATGTATATAGAGCTACATATTCAAAATGAGTTGATTTTAATAGGTACAGAATATGAATTAGTCAGAATAAGTAATTAATTTGGTAACACTACACTAAAAATATCTGTTAATTAACAATATTTTGTAATTTACAAGTGCTTACCGTTCATTTACGGTTATGAATTGCATTATGGGATGTTGATCTCTGCTCCGTAGACTTTTGATGTTGAAAATTTAACTCATCAGTTTAACAAAGTGACTTTTATGCACATTTTAATAGTTTTAAATAATATAATGTAAAAAAAAGAGAGAAATAAGTGTGCACTGGCAGTTTATTACAAGGTTTTTGTACTGTAATATACAACACTGACACAGACAATACTTCACTTTAAACTATTAAAAATGTTAATAAAAGTTTATTCTATATCTTTATCTTTATTCTATATCTTTATTAAAGACTTTTTTGAAATTTTCAAGGATTAAAAGTTGTCGACAAATCAAACAGCAAATCAACAGCATAAATAAATGGGGAAAAATAAAAAAGACTGGTCATTTATTAACACTAACATACATTGAACAATACATTTATTAGAGTATTTATTCACCTTTGTTAAAATTGGTTAATGAAAATATAGTCATCGTCAAGTGTTGTTCATTATTAATTCATGGTAGTAAATACATCAACTAACATTAACTAATGTAACGTTATTGTATGATCATTAATGCTTATATAAATGTAAATGTTATGCTGGCTAACATTATTTCAGAACTTAACTGCCAAATAAGTGAACTAAAATATTAAAGTACATATTTTAATATTGAGATCAGATCAGATTTCAGATCATTTTTGCAAACAATTTATACGGGTTAAATTTAAACAAATTAAATGTATTAATGTTCAGCTTAATTTGTTTGTTTGAACTCAACCAAAATACATTGCTTAAAACCATTTAACTTAAAATGTAGTAAATCCAAGGAATTATCTTTGAATATTTTTTGTGATATATACGTTTTATTTTTGTATGCACACCAAAATGTGACATCTTGTCTTTGACCCAAATACTAAAGTGTAAAAATTGGACAAGAAATAGAGGCAGAAAAAGAAAAACAATGTCACGATGAGAGCAAATATTGACTGTTCTGAAACACACTCTTACTCCAGAACAAATTTGCACTGGATTGCTCATTTTATGGCAGCTTTTACCCATGTGGGTGAATCATATGATCTATTACAGAGGCTCTAACTAAAATGTCAACATGCTGCATGCCCATATAGGCGGAAGAACTATTTGTGTATTAATATGACAACAGGTTTGACAAAGAACTTTGTGCTGCTTGAATACACTTGAATTTTATATCCTAGCCTGAGCACTCTATGTTTGCTGTTTGTTCAAACTACTAATTTAAAATGAGCTGAAACAACACAATTCTTGAGTTTTTTTTGGGGGGGGGAACTTAATTGTTTTATATTCAATCCACTTAAATTTATAAAAAGCTAATGAGCATACTTAATTTCTTCATGTTGTCTTAACACAAATCAATGTGGAACCCAGTATTGTTTTCCAGCGTGGGTTATAACACTGTTTTAGGGTTAATTAATGTCTATTTTCATCTCACTGGTCTGTCAACACTGAATAGTCAATATGGCACAGCTGTAAAAGATTTGTTTCTTCACCTGTGTAATGTTTAAGTAAGATTATAGTTGAAGTCGGTAGCTTCATTCAATCATTAAACAGGGGCAGCTGTGTTAAACAGACCATTACCAGGTACAAAGTTCCCATGCTTGAGAGGCTTTTTTATTCTGGTAGACAAACAAGGTGATGAATTAATGCTCACATGGATAGGGAGAACAGTATTAACTGGAAAAACTACTTCAGCAGGTCACCAGGACATCATCATGTTTTTGTGTGAACAGTTGGGGGAATAAATACACTGCAAAAATAATGCTTTTCTTACTTAAGAGTTTTGTCTTGTTGTCTTGAAAAATTTTAAATCAAGAAGCATTTTACAAATATTACAATATAAATAAATAAATAATATAATAATTAAGTGAGTTTTTCCTCAGTAAGAGGGTTTTTTTCCACAAAATAACCTTGTCAATGCGAAAAACAAGATTATTTTGCTTGTTTTGAGGAAAAACTCACTTAATATTGGCATCTTATTTCTGACACAAGACAATATTTTTTTGCTTGTGCAGAAAATGCTTCTTGATTTAATAATTTTGAGAGATTTGGAAGTTAGAAAAGCATTTTTGCAGTGTACAGTTTAAATATATAAAAGCATGTCATGCCACTAAATAAAACAGAATAAAAAAGGTTTTCGTGACATTTTACCTCAGAATTGCGTGATACAAACTAAGAATTCTGACATTTTTTTCAGATTTGTGAGATGTAAAATCAAATTTGCCAGATATTAAGTCTAAATTGGGAGATATACAGTTGAAGTCAGAATTATTAGCCCTTCTTTGAATTTATTTTTCTTTTTTAAAAATTTCCTGATGTTTAACAGAGCAAGGAAATTTACATTTTTAAAAAAATAATTTTAAGTTCAAAATTATTATCCCCTTTAGGCTATATATTTTTATTTGATAGTCTACAGAACAAACCATCATTATACAATAACTTGCCTAATTACCCTAACTTGCCTAGTCAACCTAATTAACCTAGTTAAGCCTTTAAATGTCACTTTAAGCTGTATAGAAGTGTCTTGAAAAATATCTAGTCAAATATTTTTTACTGTCATCATGGCAAAGATAAAATAAATCAGTTATTAGAAATTAGTTATTAAAACTATTATGTTTAGAAATGTGTTGAAAAAATCTCTCTGTTAAACAGAAATTGGGGAAAAACAATAAGGGGGGCTAATAATTCTGACTTCAACTGTATACAATTCTGAGAAATAGTCACAATTCTGATTGCATTGTCATTGCAAGTTTATTCACTTCTGTGAGAGAAAACAAAATTGTAAAATATTAACTAATATAAAATGAGAATTGAAATATATCCGTTATTTTGCTTCAGAATTTTTATCACACACTTTGTTTTGTGAACGGTGGGATATAAACTCATGAATTGTACATTTAAAAAGTTTCAATTTACTCATTTAAAATTGTGTTTAGTTTGTCTTTATTTTTTTTTATTATTAGTAGTAGTAGTAGTAGTAGTATTAAACAATGCAAAAAAAAAATTTCTTACTTAGAGTTATTGTCTTGTATATGGTCCAAATATAGAACTTCTTAAATCAAAAAGCATTTTCTAGACAAGTAAAAGATACTGTTTTGCTTTCAGAAATAGTTCAAAATTAAATAAGTTTTGCTTCAAATAACAAGCAATATTATTTGCTAATGGGGTAAGTAAAATAAGCACAACCTGAAAACAAGATTATTTTGCTTGTTTTACAGAAAACCCCATTTATTTTGACGTAATATTTTAGAATTTTTTTTTACTTGTCTCGAAACTGCTTCTTGATTTAGGAATTTATTTTTTTAGATATTTGGATAAGAGACAAATTAAAAAGTTAAATTAAAACCCTAGAATCTCTAGTGAAATGTTTATTTTTTTGTTTTGTTTTTGCAGTGTATTATTAATTAATTCCCTGCCATAAAGAGGTCTCTATTTTTAACAACTGTATGTTCTCAAGAAGATAATATGATTTTTGTTTGAGACAAGTTGTCACATGCTTTATATGTTGTACATTCATATAATTTATTAATTACGATAATACTGTGCAAAAACAGTAGTTTGATATTTCTGTACACTTGCTATTTTAGGATTTTTTTTCACTACAATATTAAAAAAAAAAACTTTTATACTGCAAAAACATGTTTTTACTTAAATTTTACTTAGATTTTTGTCTTGTTTCTTGACCAAATATCTACAAATTCATAAATCAAAAAGCATTTTCTAGACAAGCAAAAAATATAGTCTTGATTTAAGAAATAATATGCCAAACTTTTGTACATTTTTACTTGAAACAAGCTAAATAATCTGCAATAGGGTAAGAAAAATAATATTGTTTTTTGTTTTAGCATAAGATTATTTTGCTTACACCACTGGCAGATTATTTAGCTTTTTTATTTAAAGGAACAACTCACTTAATTTTGACTTCTTATTTCCTAAAACAAGTCTTTTTTTTTTTTTGTCTAGAAAATGCTTATTGACTGACCAAAATTGATATTTGGACTAGAAACAAGACAAAAAACTCTAAGTAAGAAAAGCATTTTTACAATGCATTTTAGACTGTTTAATAGCAGGTTCCATTGTGACAACAACACACCCCACTAAAAGTCAATGTGTTAAATGAATAATAACACTAATTATAGAGTAACTGAGGTAATATAGTAATACAAATTTTGTTGTAATCCTCTAACTGAGAAATATTAAAATCTGCATCATTAACCGATATACTTGCTAAAATCTTGTCAGGTATATTTACAGAAGAATGGGAATTATTTCTTGACATATATAGGCTAATAAAAGACTCTAATAATCACAATAAAGCTCTGAAAATACAAAATAATTTAACATATTTTTCACATTTCATAATGCATAATAAACAAAATATTAAACTGACTTGAAATATACTTAATAAAACACATTTGTAATCTTGAATAAAACACTGAATATAAGCGGTGACCCGAGCTACATTTCAGATAGATAGATAGATAGATAGATAGATAGATAGATAGATAGATAGATAGATAGATAGATAGATAGATAGATAGATAGATAGATAGATAGATAGATAGATAGATAGATAGATAGATAGATAGATAGATAGATAGATAGATAGATAGATAGATAGATAGATATTTTTAAATCTTACCGGCAGACTTAGTGTATGCGAGACATGCCAAGAAGAGAATGAAATGACAGCGCCACATCGCAGCCTTCAGATAAATCCCTTCATGAACGACTGTCTCTGTAAAAGAGTTTGTGACATGAAGCTGATAGACTCTCTTCGGCTGTGAAACAGGGACTGTAGATGGTGACAGCGGTGTCTCATGACTCGCAGTAAACGCGGAAGGTTGAACTCAGCGAGTCTGTCATCCGGAATCACTGTACTGGAAATACACGTGATCACGTGATCCCGCTCACCTGCTCCCTTCACTGAACAGGTGAACGCTGAGCGGGCAATATAAGCCAAGACGAGCCATTTTTTAAACTTTGGATAGAGGGTCCGCTAACAACTGCTAAAGTCAACCCAATAACCCTTGTGTGTACATGGCCTGTGTTAAAAAATAATTAAAAATAATGAAGACGGAAACGCGAAAACAGATTGTTAATGTAAACATACTCGTCCAGGAATAAGTTTTCAGTAATACAATTTCCATCTGTCTTCATAAAAATACATCCTACCAACTATATATAAATATACTTGCTAGTTACGCAGATAAAAATGGTTATTAAAACAGAACAAAAGGAAAAATAATATAATATAATATAATATAATATATAAAATGGTTAACTGATAACATTTACCGCCTCTTCACCAGTGTATAACTTCACCTGCAGTGTGCCAATGACCAGGGCTGGCGCGTCCATAGAGGCGACATAGGCGACCACCTAGGGTGGCATAATAGAGAGGATGGCAAACTCCCGCCCACATGGCAGCATAATAGTGAGGGCGGTCACTTTAGAGTGATTTCGGTGCCCTCACCCCTCCTGTTTTCTCAACCCAGGCTCATTCTGATTATGTACCCTTGTATACATTTCTGGAGAGCATCAAATACGTCCCATGAGCTATGTTTTTTATTTATTTATTTTTTTTTTTGCAGTTTTTGTTTTCACAAATCCACCTTTTTCAGATCTCAAATTTCTCTCGCGAGTGCCATTCGTGCCTGCTGTGCCCGTAATTCCAACAGAGGCCACTGTTGACTGACTGACTCACTGACTGACCAACCACTCGATCCCCCACCCCCACCCTCCCTTACACTAAACCCAACCAATTGTACTTTAAAAAGCACTGATTGACCAAGTGCCCACCCACTTCCCTAAACCGCAGTATTTTGAAAAGCAATCCAGAAAAAGAAAAGCTCCCTCATTTTTACCACATTTTCATATTTTACCATGTTTTCACCCTTATTATTTACATGTTTATTTTATTTTTTGGCTTTTGTTTTTGTCTTACTTGCTTTCCAAAACCGTTCTTCGCAGGACTCGAATCCCATTGTTGCAGTCAACTCCACCCTACATCTTAAGTATGCTGATGTTCGAGTCAAGCTACTGGACAAACTGGTATCAGCAGGAAAGTCGTCCATATGGAAGTAAGTGGTCAGCTGGTAAGCGCGAAAAGGAACGACATCATATCGCCCTGTAGCGTTTGTTTTAATGACGAAATGCAACCATACGTAGCTCTGGCTACATAATTCACGACCTCCAGAAACGTATATAGAGATACGTTTTCAGAATGAGCCCATGTTGAGTTTTCTCATCTGGAAAAAGGAATTCACACAGACAAAGCGTTTAGTACTGATTTACTCTTGCAAATATGTCTGTTAATCTAATAATCTATATTGTTTGCAAATAATTTAGAAATGTAGTGAAATTACAGCCCGCTTATTTGTGTTGCTTCTTGATTTGAATTGAGTTCTCACCCTCTGATTTGTTGCTGAATAACCAACTAGTGCTCTCTCTCTTCAGCTGACACCAATTCTACACGCTGAATTAAGCTCCGGTTACACTGGGCTTTTCTCCCCATAGATCTCCAATCATACGCACGTGAATGCGTCATACCAACACAATCTCACGGCAGTTCATAACTTTTTGATTTAGTGGCTAATTTGTACGAATTTGTACGATCTAATTCGTACAATTTAGTAGGATTTGCTCATCCCCCAATGACGGTTGGGTTTAGGGATGGGGTTAGGTGCCACGCCTCCTTTTTAAAATCGTACAATTTCGTACGACTGAACTCGTACGACTGAGCCACTAAACTGACAAAACGTAAAATACGTACGTTTTCTCGTGAGATCAGGCTGGTCAGACCGGAACTTGACTGCGTGAGACCAACCGAGGATCAAAACATGACCTCTCTGGACAAAAATTTAAAACATGGAGCAATCACTCGATTATTTAATGCCTAATAAACTTGTTTATTCCCGCCCCCTTTCGCAGTGCCGCACGACAGATTTTCACACACACAAACTCTAGTGTGACCGCAGCTTTAGGACAAGTTGATCAAACATAAACTCAACGAGAGGTGACATGTAAAACACACCAAACAAACTAGCCAAACGCATTAAGACACGTTATATAAAAGATCCTGAGAGTTAAGGGACAAAAAAAGATGTTTTTTTTTCTCACTAGAATTTATTTTAGCCAACATAAATACAGTTAGATCAATTGTCTAAAACATGATTCCTGGATGGGCACAGCTCTGCATAGTTTAGCTCCAACCAACTCACACCTGCTCAATAGTCCATAGTAGTCTTGAACACCTTGATTGATTGGATCAGGTGTGTTTGATTAGGGTTGGAGCAAAACTGTGCAGAGCTGCGGCCATCCAGGAATCGAGTTTGAGACCCAGCCTGATCTCACGAGAAAACGTAAGTATTTTACGTTTCGTCAGTTTAATGGCTAATTCGTACAAATTCGTACAACTGAAATTGTACGATTTTAAAAAGGAGGCGTGGCACCTAAACCCACCCCTACCCAACCGTCATTGGGGGATGAGCAAATCGTACTAAATTGTATGAATTAGATCATACGAATTAGCCACTAAATTAAAAAGTTACAAATTGCCTAGAGATTGGAAATGACTTGAGGGTGACATTATGTTTGGGTGTAGTGAAGTTACTTTTCTTTTTCAGTTTGGACACTTCTACAACCTGATTATTTTCATCACAGGAGGTTTTGTTTTGGAGCTGTGGATCAGAAAGGACCTGAATGACCTGCTGAACCAGCTGAAGGTGGCCTTTAGACAAAAGGACTCAACGCAAACGATTATAAAGATCATGTTTTTAGATGACAAACTGCTGCAGGGGATAAACTGGAGAACAGGCATCTACAGAACAATGTAAAACAGGTGTGCTTTTAACCTTCGTTAGCGAATAGCAAACAGATAATTTTGGCAGGTCACATTTCTCTATATTTAGAATCCACGGACACTTGATAGTTTGTTTCATTCAATAAATTTAATCACTTTAAAAAAACTAGCTTTCAACATGCACTTAGCATATGAGTTAGCATGTTGCTAGCATGATTGAGTACCATGTTGGCATTTAAGTAGTATCTTTTAGTGTTTAACCCACAAATATAATGTTTTAATGTCATGTTGTAACCTCTTGCTATCCTTTAGTTGATGTTTTAGAATTGTGTAAGCATATTAATTAACCTGAATTATGTTTTGGTATGATCCTAATAAGGTTTGTCACTGGTTAACATTTTAAAACACTAGTAGAATTAATTAACATGTTGCTAGCATGTTTGTAGCATTTTGTTCATTTGTTTTAAACATGGTTAGCATATATTTTTAAATGAATTAGAACGTCTTGGTGTTTTTAGCATAAATGAGCATAATTGTTGACAAATTAGCATATTCTGTTAGCATAGATTATGCTGTTAACATGTTTCTAGCATGTTGTCATCTTTGCTAACAGGAATTAACATTGGCTTTGGTTAACATTTTAAAACACTAGTAAAATGAATTCCCATGCTGCTAGCATGTATGTAGCATTTTGTTAATCCGTTTTTAACATGGTTAGCATATATTTTTGTTAATTAATTAGCATGTACTGGAGTTTTTTAAATGAATTAGCATAACTGTTGGCAAATTAACATATTCTGTTAGCACAAATTATGCTGTTATGTTTCTAGCATGTTTTATTATATGTCTAACATGTTTGATGTAACCATCTTGCTAACAGGAATTAGCATGAAGATGCAGTTTCATTCTGTAATTTTAATTACCTAAAAAAACATTTTTTTTTAAATTGCTTTTCGCTTTAGCATGCACTTAGCAGATTAAATAAATTAGCATGTCGCTAGCATGATTGAGTACCAAGTTGGCGTTTAAGTAGTATCTTATAGTGTTTAACCCACAGATGTTTTAAATGTCATGTTGTAACCTCTTGCTAGCAATTAGTTAATGTTTTAGAACTGTGTTAGCATAGTAATCTTGAATTAATGTTTTTGGTATGATCCTAACAAGGTTTGTCATTGGTTAACATTTTAAAATAATAGTCAAATTAATTAACATGCTGCTAGCATGTTTGTAGCATTTTGTTCATTTGTTTGTAACATGGTTAGCATATATTTTTAACAAATTGTCCTGGTGTTTTCAGCATGAACTAGCATCATTGTTGACAAATTAGCATATTGACATTCTGTTAGCACATGCTAACAGAATATGCTGTTAACATGTTTCTAGTGTGTTTTATTCTATGTCTAACATGTTTTGGACGTTACCATCTTGCTAACAGGAATTAGCATGAAGTAAGATGCAGTTTGTTTGCTTCATTCTGTAATTTTAATTACCTTAAAAACTAACAAACTGCTTTTTGCATTCAGCATGCACTTAGCAGATTACTAGCATGATTTAGCATGTTGCTAGCATGTTCGAGTGCCATGTTGCTATAGTGTTTAACCCACAGATATGTTTTAAAATGTCATGATGTAACCTCTTGCTAGCATTAAGTTAATGTTTTAGAATTGTGTAAGCAAATTAATCTTGAATTAATGTTTTTATTATGATCCTAACAAAATTGTGATTGGTTAACGCTTTAAAACGCTATACAATGAATTAACATGGTGCTAGCATGTTTGTAGCATTTTGTTAAGTAGTTTTTAACATGGTTAGCATATATGTTAGCATATATTTTTTAAATAAATTAGTATGTGCTGGTGTTTTTAGCATGAATTAGCATAATTGACACATTAGCATATTATGTTAGCACAAATAATGTTTCTAGAATGTTTTATCATGTTTGGAGCATCTTAATTTTTTTCACATGGTTAGCATATTTAAAAAAAAACTAATTACCATGTCCTGTTGTTTTTAGCATAAATTAGCACCATTGTAGACAAATTAGCATATTGACATTCTGTTATGCAAATTATGTTTTTAACATGTTTCTAGTATTTTTACCATGCTGCTAAGAGTAATTAGCATGAAGTCCGATGCAGTTACAATGTTTTTAGCATGTTAAAATAAATAAAGATGTTTCTAGCATGATGTCATTTAGTTGTTTTTTCATTTTGTCTAGCATGTTTTACCATTACATGTTGTTAGCATGTTTTATCATGTTAACTGTGTTGTTACCATGACACAGCATGTTGTTAATGTGTTTATAACATATTTAACATTTGACCATAATCAAATAACAAGTTCCCTAACATTTTTCGTACATGGTTAACATGTTGTTAAAACTAATTAGCATATTCTGGTGTTTTAAACATGAATTAGCACTATTGATAACAAATTTGCATATTGACATGAATTAATGTGAGTAAAGCAAGTTTGATCATAAATAGCATGTTTTATCATCGTGTTTCTTACAGGTTTAGAATGTTTCATGAATAAGGATGCCATTAGAATGTGTGATCACATTGTAAACGAATTAACTACTAATGTTGCTACTAAGTAGATGCATTTTGCTAGCCTGTTTTGTTTTTCACCATGTCTAACAAGTTTTTACATAAAATGTTGTTAGCATGTTGCTCTCATAAGTAGCATGTTCTTAATGTGTTTCAAACATTTAATATAATATTACCAGAATTAATAACATGTTGCTAACGTTTTTCTGACATGTCATTAAAATGAATTAGCATATCCTGATATTTCTGGCATAAATTAGCACCACTGTTATATTAGCATATTGACAAGAACTTTCATTATATTCTGAGCAAATTTGTGAACATTTTATCATGTAGTTTTATCATGTTTAACATGTTTTATTATGTGTCTATGTCTATGAACAATTAGCATGTTTTCTAGCATGTTGTTAACATGATTTATCATGTTGCAACCAACAACATGCAGTTTGTTTCATCACGTCAAGCATGTTTTAATCTAGCATGTTGTTGGCATGTTTTATGATGTTAACTGTGTTGCTAGCATGATGTAGCATGTTAGTGTTTGTAACATCTTTAACATATGAGCAGAATCAACATGATGCTAACGTCTTTGTAACATGGCATGTTAAAAGGAATTAGCATGTTGTTAACATGAATGAATAGGTCTACACATTGCTATCATGTTTTTTAAGATTACATGTAGCTAGCATGACTTAGTTACAGCATAAACATTCAGATCAATTTAAAAGTTTAATCAATTTAATAAAGATGAATTATAAACTATTACACCTTAGAACCTTAGGTTATGGGAGAATTAATTATTAAAGCAGAGAATGAAATCATTTAAATATCAAGTTGTTTATTTTGCTGCATTGTAAATCATATAGCCTCAAGGAACAATAAAAAGGTTGTGTTATTTTTGCAAATAATATCCCTTTTTTTCTTGAGTTCTTGTAGACAAAATATGGCAAGAAATACATTTTTCAAACATTACTCTTTTGTCAGAATGTACACAATATATTCATAAATAAGTACTCCTACCTTCAAGAAATAATATATTAACTTGCATTTCATTCCACTAAAAATACAACTAAAAGCATTTCACAGATATTTTACCCCCATGTTTTTTTGCCATAAATGTAATGGCTGTTCTGTTTCCTTTCCATTTCCTAACAGATGTCCATCCACTCTTGTTTTAAACCAATATGCAATATTAAATAAATACAAGTCTATAGGGTGGATTTTTAAAGGTGCATTTAAATGACACCAATGTACTAAACATGAAGAATTTGCACAATTTTGTGTGTAGGCAAAATGCTAGTGTAAACGAACAGCTGAACAAATAAAAAATCTGTTTTCAGATGCTGTGTCTTAAAGAAACCCTCCACTTTTTTTGTAAATTAAATTTTTCAGCTCCCCTAGAGTTAAACCATTGAGTTTTACCATTTTTTAATCCATTCAGCTGATCTCTGAGTCTGGCAGAACACTTTTAGCTTAGCATAGCATAAATCATTGAATCGCATTAGACCATTAGCATCTCATTCAAAATTAAAAGAAAAGTTTTATGAATTTCCTATTTAAAGCTAGACTCTTTTGAGCGAGATGCTAATAGTTTAATTTGATTCAATGACATATATGCTAAGCTGAGCTAAGTGCTCCTACCAGACTTTCAAAAATGGTAAACTCAACAAGTTTACTCTTTGTGACTTGTTAAATGAGACCATTTTCCAAAAAAGTGGGAATGTTTCTTTAATACAGGCCATTCCCAACTATTTAAAGGTGCTTTTAAATGACACTATTGTACTAAAAATAAATAAATGCGCTTTTTTGTGTGCAGGAAAAATGCTATAAATAAACAGCTGAACAAATGTAATCTTTTTGTTTTCCTGTTGTTGTGCAAACATACTCTAGAAAAGAAAAATGTCTTTAAAAAACACTCCACTTTTTTGTGGAAATATGCAAATTTTACAACTCTCCTAGATTTAAAATGTTGAGTTTTACCATTTTTTATTCCATTCAGTTGATTTCTGAGTCTGGCAGAACACTTTTAGCTTAGCTTAGCATAAATCATTAAATCGGATTAGACCATTAGCGTCTCGTTCAAAATTGGAAAGAATTTTTTTTTATTTAAAGCTAGCTAGAGTAAGACGCTAAGCTAAACTAAGTGCTTCCACTAGACTAGGGCTGTTTCTCAATATGTGTTCTTCAGCGTTATCGTGTTCTCGTGTAACGTCATCATCAACTGCCAAAGTTCAGTTCCCAAACTCAAGAACGCAAGAACGGAGGATGCGTGAAAGTTCTCGGATGTGTTCTTGATATTGAGGATGCATTGATGCAGGCTTGAGCGCAAAACTCTCTCGAGAAGTCATTTCAAGAAGTCATGAATAAAGGAGGTGAGAAGCCTAGCATTTTTTACCTGTTTATGATTAAAGTTCAGAGATATAACTTATCTCAGGAGTTTCCCTAAATGAGACGGTGAAAGTAAATTTTAATATGAAAATCTTAATAAAAGGCATAAACACATTAAGGGTGTTTATTTGCAGAAATTCATATTAAATCAGTTTTATTATGAATTTTGCAAAGTATATTTGCAGGTTTTTATGCATGTTACATATATTGAAAAGGGGGACAACAATAAATTGTTGTATGAATGTTGTAAAGTTTAAATAATTATCCAATAAAATATGCGTGAAGGTCATGTGACCATCAGGAAGATCGCAGCATCTCATTTCTCACAGGACGCGTTCTCTTTTCTCGTGGTGTCCCGAGTTTGTTCTTCTGAGGTAACCTGGCAAGACCGGTCTCCACGAGAATGCAAGTACGTTCTCTGGCTCCTTGGAATTGAAAAACAGCCCAGAATCTAAAAAAACTGCAGCTAAACAAGTTCTTATGGCAGCGAGGTTGAAAATTTTACTATATTGGCCAAGTTATGACTTGATAATTACTTTCTTAATTTTCATAAGTCATATTAAGCTATATACAGTTTAAATCAGAATTATTAGCCGCCCTTTTATTTTTTTTTCTTCTCTAAATATTTCCTAAATTATGTTTAAGAGAGCAAGAAATTTTCACAGTATGTCTGATAATATTTTTTCTTCTGGAGAAAGTCTTATTTGTTTTATTTCGGCAAGAACAAAAGCAGTTTAAAAAATTTTAAACACCATTTTAAGGACAAAATTATTAACCATTTTAAGCAAAAAAAAATTTCAGATAGTCTACAGAACAAACCATCGATATACAATAACCTGCCTAATTCACCTAACCTGCCTAGTTAACCTAATTAACCTAGTTAAGCCTTTAAATGTCACTTTAAGCTGTATAGAAGTGTCTTGAATAATATCTAGTAAATATTATTTACTGTCATCATGACAAAGATAAAATAAATCAGTTATTAGAAATCAGTTATTAAACTATTATGTTTAGAAATGTGTTAAAAAAAATCTTCTCTCTGTTAAACAGAAATTGGGGAAAAATAAACAGGGAGGCTAATAATTCTGAATTCAACTATATATATATATATATATATATATATATATATATATATATATATATATATATATATATATATATATATATATATATATATATATTGTAATATGATTCATTCATTCATTTTCCTTCAGCTTAGACCCTTATTTATCAGGGGTCGCCACAGCGAATCGCCAATTATTGCAGCCTATGTTTTATGTGGCAGAGGCCCTTCCAGCTGCAACCCAATACTGGTAAACACCCATACACACTCACTCATACTCTTCGGCCTCATACTCTCATAATTATTAGTTATAATTATTTAATTTTAAAATTTCCATTATCCATATTAATATGCAAAGTTGGCAGTTCATTCCGCTGTGGTGACTCCTGATGAATAGAGGGACTAAGCCGAAGGAATGAATATTAATATGCAATATTCATACATACATCTTTAAATGTACATTACATTTTTAAAGTAAAGTCTGTCGAAAGTTATTATAAAGTCATACTCACATTTGATTGGTTGGCATTAAAAAAATTTACACTGGCCAATTAAGTTCATCCAATTCACCTATACCTCATGTTTTTGGACTGTGGGGGAAACTGGAGCACTCGTAAGAAAAACTATGCCAATACGGGGGAAACATGCCAACTCCAGACAGAAACGCCAACTGACCCATGGACTCGAACCAGTTAAAATAAATTGAGCTCAAATAAAAAATATAGTATTCAGAGTAATTTTTACATAATTATTTCAATATTTAGCTGCTTTAGTTAGAACTATTTCATTTTTAAATTTCCATTATCCGTATTAATATGCAAAGTTGGCGGTTCATTCCGCTGTGGTGACCCCTGATGAATACAGGGACGAAGCCGAAGGAAAATGTATGAATGAATATTAATATGCAATATTCAAACTGATATTTAAATGTACATTACATTTTTAAAGTAAAGTCTTTCGAAAGTTATTATAAAGTCATACCCACATTTGATTGGCTGGCATTAAAAAATAAAAACTGAAAAATAACTTATGGGGGAAAAAAAGCCATTTTCATGACATTCTTCAAACACACAAAGAAGTTTCACCGACATTTCTCTCATTCTGACCAGCAGTACCCTACATTATCCCTGTGAAACGCATTAAAATATTTATATTCCAAATTACAGTTCTTTCTTAATAATTAATAAATCATAGAAACATACAAAATGTGACGGTATTGTACACAATCATTTTTCTTCTCTTTTAAAAACGGTATAAATATTCTACATGAGCTCCGTTTTTTAGGAGACATCACTTTTAAGTGCATTTCCACCTCCAGCTTGGTTTTCTGCACCTCTTGGCATTGGTCCTGTCAGAATGAGTCTGTATGTCAAGTAGAGGAGGTTTACTGTCTTAATGCCTGCTTTTGTTCTGGTTTATAGTGGTTGGACTTGTAGTGCAGTGAGTCACAGTGACATTGGCACTCTTCTTCATCATTTGCCAGAATCTGAAATCACACCTGTAGTCTTCATGAGAGCCACTTTGAGCGTCCTCTTCTTCTCTTGGTGTCTCTTTGAGAGGGTGTGAAGGGTCACCTCGGCGAAGGCCCCTTGTAGTATCCTCTGTGCCAGTGCAACAGTGGCAAAGCCAAACATTTCTTGAAGTGCTCCAGTTCGGCCTGCATATGATCTCGCTTTAGTGCCAAATTGTGCTTCTGTGCCAACAGGTCCTAATTATCAGGGAAAGAAAGTAAAACAATTACTATTTTTTACTGTACTTGTTATTATATGATGTCTAACAGATGTTTAATAGACATTTAAGCATAGATGTCTTGGCTAAAACAAGGCTAAATTTGGGCTGTCAGTGAAAATCTGAAAGAATTTTATGAGCAGGCCAAAACTAGACTAGTCATCAAATAGACAGGAATGAATGTCTACACATCTGAAGTCTGTCTCATCTGGGTATTTGATAACTAGTCTACTTTTGGGCTGATCTTAGATGTATATTAGATTTTCACTGACAGCCTAAATTTAGCCTTGTTTTAGCTTAGATGTCTTTTAGAATTCTATTAAATGCAAAATTGCTTGATGGCTCTAATCTCACACTTTGATTATTATTATTATTATTATTATTATTATTATTATTATTATTATTATTATTATTATTATTATTATTATTATTATTATTATTATTATTATTATTATTATTATCTTAGAACTACCACTGGTCAGTGCAAATGACTCAATATGTAAACGCAAAATGTTCACGCGTCTAATTATGTGCAAATAGCACAATTTATTCTCGCATTCTGCATCTGCTGTGAAGGTAATAAATCTGTACCAGCTCTGCTACTTGACTGTCCAGTGTATTTAGGTGACAAGTGTTGTTGTTTTGTATTCAGACTTCTGTGGAATGAGAAATGAATGAGAAATGAGTTTTGGAATTATGTTCACCGGTGTCTTGTTTGGTTTCTCGTCAACCCCTTGATTTCTGTAGTCTTTTTTGCCTTGCTTTATCAAAGTTATTGTGTTTATCTTCACACGTTTAAAACTCTGCTCACACTGAGATTTCAGCCATGATTTGGTCGTCAGAGATTTTTATTTGGGAAATCCTAAAAGATTGCTGAAATTCTATGGTCTTTGATTACTGGTTTGACATGTTCGGCGACAGCCGCTTAATGGCCATTGCAATCAAATTCTTCCTTCAATTAAGTTCTGGCAGTGTCAGAAGATTTCAGAAACATTTCCCAAAGTATGACTCCCAAACCAAGAACCAATAGGAATTATTCATTCATTCATTCATTTTCTTTTCGGCTTAGTCCCTTTATTAATCTGGGGTCGCCACAGCGGAATGAACCGCCAACTTATCCAGCATATGTTTTACGCAGCAGATGCCCTTCCAGCTGCAACCCATCACTGGGAAACACCCATACACTCCCCTTTACACACATACATTTTGGCCAATTTAGCTTACCCAATTCACCTATGGCTCATGTCTTTGGACTTGTGGGGGAAACCGGAGCACCCAGAGGAAACTCACGCGAACACAGGAAGAACATGCAAACTCCACACAGAAATCCAGGCTCGATCCAGCGACCTTCTTGCTGTGAGGCAAGAGGGATACCCACTGCGCCACCGTGCTGCCCCCAATAGGAATTAGTGTGATGGAAATAGTGTGATGCTGTGTTCACACTAGACGTGACAAGCATGAATAAACTGCGCTATTTGTGCATAAATATTTTGGAACATTTTGAGTTTACTCCCTTCATTCGTGCGTCAAAGTCACTTCACAATAGATGCAGATTCGCATCATGGACGGGGCTTCTGTCTGCCTGATGACTCTAGCTACATTGCTAAATGGCTAACATGGATTTTATTGAGAGAATAGCTGTGTTTATGTGCTTTAGGAAGGCTGAAAAACATTGTATATTCGTTCGGCGCCATGTCTGAGTGCACTAGATCCTTTCAGGGGTGCACCCAGCTCTGTGAGTTTATCAACTCCTCCACTAACTGTACCTGGATGATGGAAGCTTTCAGCGGTGCTTCCGACTGAGCCAAGCTCAGTTTGATGAAACGTTCTCTCGTGTTGGCAGGAGAAAAACAGCCGCTACATGATAATTAAGCCCATACTAGAGCAAGCTCCTGATTGGTTAATGCAGTGCAAATGTTGGCTAAAGTTCAGATTTCCAACTTGAGCGAATCGCACTGCAGGATGTCTGTTCGCATCTTTGCACTGACTTAACATCTAAATCCCTCACACTTGACGCTTCATCCTCGTCTGGTGTGAATGCACCATTACAACTTAAAACCACCAAGGGGAAATGCCGAAACAGCTTTTTTTAATATTAAGGCACGCTATGAGCCAAATTACTGCCACAGTTTGTTTATGTTTGCCATGAGCTATTCTTTAAGAACACAGGACAGATGGATAACGTCAAACTCCAGGTGAACATTCTTGCGTGTTTCTTGTGTTTGGTGTGTCTTTAAATATTGTTAAGTCTAACATTGACAACTGAGATCTTACAGTATGATATGGGGATCATGTTCATTCAGCCTGACAAGCTACAATCAGAATTCATACAGTGTAAGTGACTACATACCAGTTAAAATCCAATAATATATATATATATATACAGTTGAAGTCAGAATTATTAGCCCCCCTTTTATTTAGCCCCTCTTTTTTAAATATTTCCCAAATGATGTTTAACAAATTTTCACAGTATGTCTGACAATATTTTGTCTTCTGGAGAAAGTCTTATTTGTTTTATTTTGGATAAAATAAAAGCAGTTATAATTTTTTTTAAACATCATTTTAAGGTCAAAATTATTAGCCCCTTTAAGCTAAATATTTTCCCGACTGTCTACAGAACAAACCATCGTTATACAATAACTTGCCTAATTACCCGAACCAACCTAGTTAACCTAGTTAAGCCTTTAAATGTCACTTTAAGCTGTAGCTGAACAAGGTACTGAAGTGTCTTGAAAAATATCTAGTCAAATATTATTTACTGTCATCATTGCAAAGTTAAATAAATCAGTTATTAGAGATGAGTTATCAAAACTATTATGCTTGGAAATGTGTTGAAAAAAAATCTTCTCTCCGTTAACCAGAAATTGGGAAAAAAAATAAACAGGGGGGCTAATAATTCTGACTTCAACTGTATATATATAGAGAGAGACATTCTTACCCTCATGCTATGAGAAAGCTGTTCAGCTGTCATGGTGAGGTTGTAATGCTGCGTCTCTAGACGTCTACATTCACTCTGGAGAACATGGTGCTCTATACTTCTCTCTGACAGACAGATAGACACACACACAGGGAAACAGAGAAAGATGAGCAATGCAATACAAACCTACAGCTAACACATCAAAGAAGCCTGTAGGTGTCACATTTAAGGCTGTTTGAGAAATTTTCACCATAAATATACACTCACCGGCCAATTTATTAGGTACACCTGTCCAACTGCTCGTTAACGCAAATTTCTAATTAGCCCATCACATGGCAGCAACTCAATGCATTTAGGCATGCAGACATGATCAAGACGATCTGCTGCAGTTCAGACTGAGCATCAGAATCGGGAAGAAAGGTGATTTAAGTGACTCTAAATGTGGCATGATTTTTTGGTTGCCAGACGGGCTGGAATGAGTATTTTAGAAACTGCTGATCTACTGGGATTTTCACACACAACCATTTGTAGGCTTTACAGAGAACAGTCCGAAAGAGAGAAAATATCCAGTGAGCGGCAGTTCTGTGGGAGCAAATGCCTTGTTGATGCCAGAGGTCAGTTCACTGTACTCAAATGGCCTCCGCAGTCACCAGATCTCAATCCAATATAGCACCTTTGGGATGTGGTGGAATGGGAGATTCGCATCATGGATGTGCAGCCGACAAATCTACAGCAACTGCGTGAAGCTTTCATGTCAATATGGACTAAAATCTCTGAGGAATATTTCCAGTACCTTGTTGAATCTATGCCATGAAGGATTAAGGCAGTTCTGAAGGCAAAATGGGGTCCAACCCGGTACCAGTAAGGTGTACCTAATAAACTGGCCGATGAGTGTATTTTAAACATCACCTGACAATTCACAAAATTTTGCTAACATAAGTGCATCTACCTCAAAAAAATTCAAACTTCTGATCAGTTAATATAAGCTTACCTTCCATGTACTCTTCATAGGCCGCAAATATTGATTCGATGCCTTTCCACCGGGGACTGAAGGACTCTTCTTCCTCGTCTTCATCAGAACTGACACCCTCTCCAGCCGAAAGGTCATTCCTGATGGCCGGAGAATCACGGTGGGCTGAAACTGGCCAGGAGTGGCCATTGGTCTGTCCAATAGGGAGTTTGTTTACTGCCCTATGGAGGCCTGGAGGAGGATGCGCTGCGCGGTCAAACTGCTCATTCACTCCTGTTGAAATATACAGGGATAAAAAATACCAGTCATTTTAGTTGATTAGTGTACATAAGTACTGCTTTACTTGAGTACATTCATTTTACTTCTTATAATTGTATTTTTGTAAGTAATATACACATTTTATTTATTTATTTATTTATTTATTGTGCACAATATTGTTGATATATTTAGTGACTTTTCAGACCCCCTTAGCGACAAGTACTCAAAAAAGCAACTAGCGACAAATCTAGTGACTTTTTTGGGTGTTACTGGACATATTTATAGACTGTCATGTGTCCGTACTGTATCGTTCCTACCCTTCCCAACGAGCTGCGGGTGATGCTGTTGGCCTCTTCCCCGCCTCAGAGCACTCACAGGCAGCCCAGCCCTCATACAGCAGTCAGTCTCTCATACCTGCAGCCTGAGAGCAGATCGTCTCTCTGCGTACCGACGGCAAATGATTTAGCACCGCGAGCGTGAGGTATTTTCCTTGTAACATTACAGTCAAACCGATCTGCTTCTCCATTGTTTAAAATTTGACAATTTAATTGGGCCGTTTATTCTTTTCTAGTTCACAATCAGAGAGATTTTAGGGGCAGTTTTGGAACTTGCGTGAGTTTATTATGTCCAAATTACTGCAAGTTCATTATACATCTGTACTGATATACTGTATTTAACACATTTAATTAAATTGACATGCACATATAAAACATATATAAATTCCCTATTATTAAGCATAGGCTGTTCAACAAAAACTGCTGGACGTGGTGACGTCAGTAATATGCAAATTGATGTTTGATGTAATCTAGTGCCATTTGGTGACTTTTTGAGCAGAGCTTAGCGCCTTTTTATTGAAAATAGTTGGCAACACTGGTTTTGGGTTCTTATGTACAGTAGCTATGAAAAAATTTAAAGACCACTTTAAAATTCTCAGTTTCACTGGATTTATCATTTGTAGGTTTGTGTTAAAATGTAATGCTTTATCAGGAGTTAAAGTAAAAAAAAAATCCTGAGCCTGAACGGGGGTGGGGGGGCGGATGGTTGGAGCGAAACTGCACAGAAGGACTTACTTCAAATATTGATGATAATAACAAAAATAAAGTAACTTTAGTAAGCTTAAAGTGCTTAAAAAACTGCCAAACTGAGACTGAGATTCAATGATTATGCTTTGCCCCATTTATTAAGTACTGTCAAATAAAGTGTTTTCTTCTAAACAATAACAAGTGCTTAAAGTGATTCAATAACAAGTGCTTAAAGTGATTCAATAACAAGTGCTTAAAGTGATTCAATAACAAGTGCTTAAAGTGATTCAATAACAAGTGCTCAAAGTGATTCAATAACAAGTGCTCAAAGTGATTCAATAACAAGTGCTCAAAGTGATTCAATAACAAGTGCTTAAAGTGATTCAATAACAAGTGCTCAAAGTGCTAAAGAACTGAACTGCTAAACTGAAGATTAGAAGTGAAATCAAAGCCATTTTCACTTATTTTTCTTTCTTTTTTTTTGTGGGTTGCAAGCAAAGTCCTGCAAACTCTTTCTTTTTAAGACATTTGGACCAGAAGATGGAGCTGCTACAGTGGAGGAGGCTGAGGGTCTGCTGTTTGTCCAATCATGTTTTTTTCTTCCCTCAAATAAAAATATCAGGCTACCTCAAATCGATCACTCCACAGGAAATATGCATTTAATTAATGCTCCGCTGTTATTATTATTTACAAAACCTCTGGCAGCATTTTTATTAAAAGTCATTAGGTTAAAGATTATGTCTTATGATTATGACTTATTTCCTCCATCTCATTTGCGGTTAATTTGTGTGCGCTGCGTGTGATGAACGAAAATGACAATGAACCTCAAGGCTCATATATTGACATTTTGTATAACAATTTAGTTGTTTACATATGACATTGCATTAATTTGCATACATGATTTATAAGCTGTAAAATGAAAGTCTGAGTTTGGTGCAGACATTATACAAAAATCAAGAAAATGTTTGAATTTGTTTGATTCGTAGATTGTGTAGGCTAGTTTCATTCATTCATTCATTCATTCATTCATTCATTCATTCATTCATTCATTTTCTTTTCGGCTTAGTCCCTTTATTAATCTGTCGCCACAGAGGAATGAACCGTCAACTTATCCAGCACATGTTTTACGCAGCGGATGGCCTTCCAGCTGCAATCCATCTATGAGAAAATAGGCTATTTTAAAAACTGATTATATAAGAACTAATAATAACTGTAATTTTCCAAATGGAAAAAAAGGTTCGTTTGTTGGTTGTACACTAAATCATCAATAGCCTGTTTGTTAAGTTTATGACATGGCTCCATGCGCTCCAGCGCTACATTCAAATCTGCATTTGATCGAGAGAGCTTCAGTTTTTACACTTTTTCAGTTTGTTACAAACAATTAAATAACACAGAAGTTCTGGGATGACAGTTTATAGTTCAGATATAAACACTGATGTTTATAGTAAAAAAAATAAATCAGCGTTTAATGGAACTTGACGCTGGTGAATGTTGTAGTAATTACATTGTGTAACCAATGGGTGGCGACAAACAACCATCAAAATGAAGTCACTGAATAGGTTTTCAAAAATGGTCCGTTGAATCATTAATTGAAGATAAATATGATCTGTTATACAAGATGTTATATTTCTATATTTAGCATTATCAGCAACAGTAGCAAAGTAAATTTTTTCGCATTGAATATTTTCCTTTATTTTTAGTTGTCTTAGCTGGTTCTTTTATGATTTTTATTTTACTTAAAATTACAGGTTCTAAATTCTGTTTGTTATTTTATATAAATATATTTATACATTTGTAATATTTTTGTATAAATGGAAAGCAAATGACATTTGTCTCCTTTTTTTGCTGATCCCAAAAATGGTCTGATCTATGACTCAAAAACTGTAGTGTGATCCGAACCGTGAGATTTGTGATCCGTTACAACACTAATTTCTAATATATCAATTCGAGGTGTTGGTTGGAACAAAAACTCCTTTTTATATAGAAAATATTCCTTCTATCCTGTGTCATTGCTTTTATTTAGAACACAGCCTAAATCAGCCTTAAATCTGGCTTAAGGCTCAAAAGCCACTTGCCAATGTTGGTCATCAATCTGGCAACCTGCACTTGCGTTTGTTTTGAGTCAGGGGTGCAATACCTAGATCAACCACTGGGTGTCAAACTTACATAATGCACCTTTTGGTTAGGCACAGTTGAAATCAAAATGATTAACCCTCCTAAATTATTAGCAGATTTTTTCTATACATTTCTAAACATAACAGTTTTAATAACTCATTTCTAATAACTGATTTCTTTCATCTTTGCCATGATGACAGTAAATAATATTTGACTAGATATTTTTCAAACTACTAGTATTCAGTTTAAAGTGGGATTAGTAGCTCAACAAAGCTAACAGGTTCAAGTCAGTTAATCAATTTGCACTGATATAATAATATTTGATAATATTTACTACATCAGCAGGATTAATTTCTGCCTTGTCAATGCATTATGAGACCACTTAACTTGATCTTAACCAACTTGAACTGTTTTGGTTTTGTCTATCCAAAACTTACTCTGCAACCCGAAGTTTATTCAACTCGTTTTGTGCAACAGGCCTCAGGAGATACAGATGAAATAGATCAAAAATCTCTACAAAAATGAGCTGTGGTCACCTCTGTGTTTCTGCTGGGGTGTGTGAGACGACTGCAGCACCGACTGATGGAAGTGCTGAGCGAACTCCTCTGGGTTTATCCTCTCCCAGACCTGAGCTTTGACTCCGTTGGATCCCGGCGGGTGGTTTTTGGGTCGGGCTAAGAGCTGTTGGGGAGCTCTTCTGCTCGGGGAGCTCAGCTTGTTTCGCAGAGGAGCCAGCGGTGGAGGATCTGGAGGCGTTTGACGGTTTTCCGGTGAGTGATTTCGGGGTTCAGGATGAACATTATTGACTGATTGACTGAAGTGTGACGATGCTGCATGATGGGAAAAGCAGAGATCAGGAATTAGGCATCTGTGCTTGCACTTTGCTTAATTTTGAGTGTGTCTGTGTGTAGTTTTCATACCAGACAGTGTAGCAGGCGGGCTGGAACAGGGTGTTTCTGAGGCATATCTGAGCGTGTCCAGAGTAACTGTCTTCTGTTTGATGGCTTCCAGCAAGTCTGAGATCTTCTTTTTCTCTGAGGTAAAAAAAAATGTATAATATAATATAATATAATATAATATAATATAATATAATATAATATAATATAATATAATATAATATAATATAATATAATATAATATAATATAATATAATTCATTTTCTTTTCGGCTTAGTCCCTTTATTAATCCGGGGTCGCCACAGTGAAATGGACCACCAACTTATCCAGCACATGTTTTACGCAGCGGATGCACATCCATTCTCATTCACACTCATACACTAGGGACAAACCCGGAGCACCCGGAGGAAACTCACACGAGCGCAGAGAGAACATGCAAACTCCACACAGAAATGCCAACTGACCTAACCAATTCTCGAACCAGCGACAGCACTACCTATTGCGCCACTGCGTCGCCTAATATAATATAATATAATATAATATAATATAATATAATATAATATAATATAATATAATATAATATAATATAATATAATATAATATAATATAATATAATATAACAACAATGCTTTTGAACACGTGCTGCAAATAATCTGAATAATTAGTTAATTAAATATTTAAAAAAATGTTGAATGCAAAAATAATAGTTATGATATATATATATATATATATATATATATATATATATATATATATATATATATATATATATATATATATATATATATATGTATATATGTATATATATATGTATATATGTTTGTATATATATATATATATATATATATATATATATATATATATATATATATATATATACTGTATATATATATATATATATATATATATATATATATATATATATATATATATATATATTTATATATATATATATATATATATATATATATATATATATATATATATATATATATATATATATATATATATATATATATATATATTTATTTATGTATATATAAATATAGTGAGCAGCATCCACCTGGATAACACGATTGCTCCAGACAGTATGCACACTGCACACCAGCTGATTGGCGGACAGAAGACAGTGTGATGAAGCCAATTATGATATGAGGATGTTAGGAGGATGAGGCCAGTGGGCAGATTTGGCCAGGAAGCCGGGGTTAAACCCCTACTCTTTTTTGAAGGGCATCCTGGGGTTTTTAACAACCACAGAGAGTCAGGACCTCGGTTTAACGTCTCATCCAAAAGACACTCACTGAGCAGTATAAAGACCCTATTAATATACTGGGGCGTTAGGACCCACACAGACTTCAGGTTGAGCGCCCCCTGCTGGTCTCACTAACACCACTTCCAGCAGCAACCAAGCTTTTCCATGTGGTCTCTTATCCAGGTACTGATCGGGCGCAGCCCTGCTTAGCTTTAGTGGGTAACCATGTAAGATTTACACAGAGGTAGCTGCTCGCTATATGAATGTATTGTCATCCCAAATGCAACACTAACATTTTTCTGTAAATTCACACCATTTCTCTGATGACGTTTGACGGCTGCCATCTGAAGGCACTATAAATTACTCTCGTAGAAGAATTTTGCTTTCACAATCCAAAATAAATAATCAAAGATCAGCTTCACCCCTTCCACCACTTGAGTGTGTGAAGTGTCCAACATTCCACACTTCTTTATAATGGTTAAATAAGTGCATAATCCGGGTAATGAAAGTGCACTTATTTGCACTACATATAATACTAAATGGGGTGGAATAGTGCATAAGTATGGGATTTTGGGACATCATACCAGCAAACAAAGATCACCCCAATAATTGATAGATTTTTTGGGACTTTTTCAATTGTGGTTGGCCTGATCGAGCACCTGCCTTTAAGCTTTTCCTAAATGTACACACACTGATGTTTTTCTTTCTATATATTATGTAAACATTTCCATGAACTACTGTTTAACATTACTTTTTTATGTCTGTGTGCATGTTTGTTTGTGTTTGTGTGTGTGTATATGTGTGTGTTCATACTCTGTCTTTGGTCGTGGTTGACGTGGCTGAGGTTGAAGATGCTGAGGAAGTGTTTCTTGTCGTCCAGCTCAGCGGTGCGGTTCATCTCGTCCGCAGTGAAGCGTGTGCTGAGAGGTGAAGGAGTCCTGCGTTTATTCTCCACGGCCGGTGGTGAAGGGCTTCTCTCCTGCAGCATCAGCCTCCTCTTCCTCCTCTTCATCTCCAGCAACTTTTCTCGCTTCGGCAGAGTCGTCAGGCCAAACAAACCCAGAAACTCCATCTTCTGCAGACACAAAACAAACACCGTACAGAAAATGCACGTTCTCACTTTCTAAATGCGCACAATTTAAGTCATAATTATTAACCCTCCTGTGATTTTCTTTTTCAAATATTTCCCAAATGATGTTTAAAAGAGCAAGGATTTTTTCACAGTATTTCCTATAATATTTTGTTTCATCTGGAGAAAGTCTTATTTGCTTTATTTCGGCTACAATAATAGCAGTTTAAAAATTTTTAAAAGCCATTTTAAAGTCAATATTATTAGCCCACTTAAGCAATATTGTTTTTGATTGTCTACAGAACAAACCATCGTTATACAATGATTTACCTAATTACCCTAACTTACCTATTTAACCCAATTAACCTAGTTAAGCCTTTAAATGTCACTTTAAGCTGAATACTAGTATCTTAAAAAATATCTAGTAAAATATTATGTATTGTCATCATAGCAAAGGTAAAATAAATCAGTTATTAGTTATGTTTAGAAATGTGTTGGAAAAAATCTTCTTTGCATTAAACAGAAAGTGAGAGAAAAATATACAGGGGGGCTAATAATTCTGATTTCAACTGTATATAATAATAATTCTTAAATTAAGAAGCATTATCCAAATATTTTGTTTCCAGAAATAAGTTGGAATTAAGCAAGTTTTTCCTTAAAACAAGTAAATAATATGTCAATGTGGGGTAAGCAATCGAAAATCTTATGTCAAATTGAACATTTTTCAAACTTATTTTAAACCATTTTCTTTTATTTTGGAATTTTTAGATATTTAGATATATTTAGATACAAAATGGTAGAGGTTTCCATCAAGCATGAACCTCCTTGTCTCTTTTAAAACCAACACAGGAGTGACTGAAACTGCAGTTCATAGACTGGAACTGAAGGTGGCTCCAAAAAGGAATCAATTCTATAGAACAGCTAGGAATTCTACTCTTATTTTGGCGTAATTATTAAGGAACTTTGTTGCTGTACCATGGCTGCAGCAGTGCAATATTAATCAAAACTTGTATAGTTTTGAATATAAAAAAGGGTAATATTCAATATGGCTGCTAAATCAAAGCAAGCCCTCCTTCAAGCAAAGGAGCCAATCATTAGCCCCTTTCACACAGTGATACCGGTAAATATGCAGAAAATGACTGAAATGACTTTACTGGTAAATTCAATGTAAACATGTGTTTTTATATCAGTTTCTGCAGCTTCATTGTTATGAAACCTCTGGGGTTGAATCTCAGTGAATACATGCCTCACAGACATGAGAAATATATCCACATAAAGCTTGAAATCTCTACATTTTAACAAATTAAATAAACTTGGGAGAAAATGTTCTCTGGTTTTGTAATCTACAAGAAATGAACGTGAGGTAAAATCTGTCCCCTCTGACCTCATGAATTCACCATTCACATGCGAATCACATAACGGAAACCGCGTGAACGCCCACAAACCCGTAAGCAAACAGGTCACTGTCATTTTCGGAAGAGATTTGCCATCTTCAGTGTGGACAAACAAAACTCAGAAAAAAACTTTTAGATTCTACCAGCCGTTTCTACCACACTGTAAAACAATGCTAATTCCACACAATCAACTTGTGTTCGGACAACATGACAGAATGAAATTAATTATTTAACTTTTTATTAAAGATTTAAGCTATCCCACAAAAACCCTCAAGAATTGTATAGTTTTGGCTTAATTTAAATAAGTAGATTGAGCAAACGTCACTTCTTTGAATGCAAGTTTTCTGAAATGTTACATATGCAAATGAGGTATTATTTAAAACCACTGTTTCCATACAAAATTGAAATTGGCTTCATTAATTAATAATAAACTATGATAGCTCTTTTTACCCACCATAGTAACTGTCAAACAACACACACAATCATTCTTTGTCAAACTATTGGCACTTCAGAAGGACTAAAACAACATTTGTGATGACTGACTGGTTAGTCCAGTTATCCAACAGCCAAAGCCACATGAGTTTTTTTTTTGTAGCACATATGTAATGAATGCATTTAAGGATAGTAAATAAATACCTCTGTAGATGTGTCTAGTTTGAGTGGATTCTGCTGAGCGACTCTTCTCAGATGAGCTCGAACTTCCTCTTCATCGCTCTCATCATAAGAGTCATCGAAGTCATAGTAATAACCTGAAATAGACAGACGATTATTATTGCTGAACCACCGAAAAACACAAAGGCCACTTAGACACACACAAAGACACACAAATACATATTAGCACAAAGCAGATACAAATATAACTTTCACTGCTTTACTTTTAGGCTAACCTTGTCATCATCTAATTCTCACTTAGAGTTAACCTTGTTTAAATTCATTTCAGCATTATAAATTGTAAATTTTTCCAAGTTTGGTTATAAGCCAGAATTTAAAATCTATTAAATTCAATATTTCAATAGATGCACATTTTACATTTAAATTTATACAGCATGTTTAGCAGATGTTTATCTTTAGCAGATGTTTATCATATTTTCACAATATGTCTGATAATATTTTTTTCTTATTTGTCTTATTTGTTTTATTTCGGCTAGAATAAAAGCAGTTTTCAATTTTTTAATAAACATTTTAAGGACAAAATTATTAGCCCCTATTAGCCCCTAAACTAATTATTAGTCTACAGAACAAACCATCATTATAAAACAACTTGCCTAATTACCCTAGCCTGCTCAGTTAACCTAATTAACCGTTAAGCCTTTAAATGTCACTTTAAGCTGTATAAAAGTGTCTTGAAAAATATCTAGTCAAATATTATTTACTGTCATCATGGCAAAGATAAAATAAATCAGTTATTAGAAATGAGTTATTAAACTATTATGTTTAGAAATGTGTTGAAAAAATCTGTTAAACAGAAATTGGGGAAAAAATGAACAGGGGGCTAATAATTCTGACTTCAACTGTATGTATGTATATATATATATATATATATATATATATATATATATATATATATATATATATATATATATATATATATATATATATATATATATATATATATTTATATATATGCGCCAAAGTTAGTTTAGCAGTTTTTTATTATATGTGTATATATGAGATGTAAAAATTATATATAAAATACAAAAAATTATTTAGTGTTTTATTGATTTTCCCCAACATAATTTGGGTGAACAAATTTTTGAACAGTAATCTTTTTTTTGTTAGATTAGTTCCAGTTTTGGCTTTGGTTTTGACTAATCTAATGTATATGCACAAATATATTACTGTAAAGCATCCTATAGAAAATATTAGTTCAACGGAGAGATCAGTCAAATTAACCCATCAACAAAAAAAAAAATCAATCAATATATCAACCAATCAATAAATCAACCAATCAACTAACCAATCAAATCAAATAATCAATCAACCAACCAACACAATTAACAATTATCAATCATTATCATCCAAATGCACCCATTAACCAACTAACCAAGCAGCCTAACAATCAACCAACCTGTCAAATGAATGAATGAATGAATGAATGAATGACCAACAAATCAAATGAACTCCCCAACCAACCAAACAAACAATAAATCAATCAACCAACCAATTAAATCAACTAATCAATCAATCGACTGACCAACCAACTAAATTATCAAATAAATCAATCAATCAATCAATCAATCAATCAATCAATCAATCAATCAATCAATCAATCAATCAATCAATCAATCAATCAACTGAACCCACCAACCAGCAAACCAATCAATTAATATACCAACCAACCAATCAATAAATCATCCAATCAACTAACCAATCAAATCAACTAATCCACCAACCAACCAACCTACCTACCTACCAATCAAACAATCAGTCAACCAACCAACAAACCAACCAACCAACTAACCAATCAATAAATCATCCAATCAACTAACCCATCAAATCAAATAATCATCCAACCAACCAATAAATCAACCAAAGAGTCAAATAAATGAATGAATGTATGAATATATGAATGAATGAATGAATGAATGAATGAATGAATGAATGAATATATGAAGAATGAATGAATAAATTAATGATCAATCAATCAATCAAATAAACTCACGAACCAACAAACTAATCAATCAATATACCAACCAATCAAATCAACCACTCAATCGAGCAACCAATCAACCAACCAACCAAATTAACCAACTAATCAATCAAATGCACCCATCAACCAAACCAACCAACCAACCAACCATCCAACCAATCAACCTACCTACCTACCAATCAAATAATTAATCAACCAACCAACCAACAAATCAACCAACCAACCAACAAACCAATCAACCAAACAGTCAAATGAATGAATGAATGAATGAATATATGAATGAATGAACGAATGAATAGATGAATCAATCAATCAATGAATTAATCAATCAATTGATCAATCAATCAACTGAGCCTACCAACCAACAAACCAAAACAATCAATATACCAACCATACAATAAATCAACCAATCACCCAACCAATCAAATCAACCAAAAAATTCAATCAATCAAATGAACCCACCAACTAACCAATCAATCAAATGAAGCTATCCACCAACCAATCAATCAATCAATCAATCAATCAACCGATGAATGAACCAACAAACCAATTAATCAATGAATAAACCAAATTAATCAACTGATAAATGAACCAATCTTTTGTCTTTTTTTAATCATTTTATTTAATAGATCCTCCACTTGATACCTTTCTCTCTGGCCTCTCTGCGCTTCTTTTCCTCCAGGTCGAGTTTGCTGACGAGTCTCCTCTGACCGACCCCCATCACCGGCTCCGATCTCTCCAGCCGGACGTCTGCAGCTCCAGCCTGACCAAGCTTCAGAAGGCTGACCCGCGGCTGCTCACCCTCTGCTGGAGCTCTACTGGGGCCTGAGAAGGGGTGGATGTGGGACAGAGGTCGGTCAGAGGGCGCATGGAGGAGCGAGACGGGGGTCCAGAGGCTGCTGGCGACGGGTGGAGAGCGGAGATGGTGGTGCTGGTGGTCCCGTGGAGCAGGTTTGGGGGTGATGAGAGGTGGTGGAGCACCCAGCGCTGGAGGTAAATCTCGGACAGGCACGTCATTATGGTGAGTGCTGAACCTGAAAACAGGACAGTATTAGAGATGGCCACAAGAGGGCAGTATGAAAACAGGATTTTTGGAACAGGATGGGAATTAAAGGGATAGTTCACCCAGACATTAAAACGTCCTCATCATTTAACCACACTCCGGTTGTAAACGTTTATGAATTTCCTTCTTTTTTTGAATAGAAAACAAGACATTTTGAGGAATTTTGGAAAAAGGCAGCCACCGACATTCATAGTAGCCAAGTTTATAATAGTCTGGGATTTTTCATTGTCTTTTCGGCTTAGTCCCTTTATCAACAGGGGTCGCCACAGTGGAACGAACTGTCAATTTTTCATTAGTTTTAGTTTCAATTTTGTTTAGATTTTTTGTTTTCAAATTTAGTTAGTTTTAATTAGCTTCTAGAGGTAGATTTATTCGTTTTTATCAGTTTTTATATTTTGAAATTGCTCAGTTTTAGTTTAGTTTTTATTAGTTTCAACATTAGTTTTAGTTTTTTGTTTGTTTTTGTAAATTAGGATATTTGTTAGGTGCAAGAATTAAAATTATTAAAATAAAAATTGTAAAATAAAAACTCTTTTTTGACACAAGAACACTACCATCTACCACTACCATCTACCCATCCTCAAATTCAAGTAGAGCAGCCCACAAGATTGCAGCCTTAAGTAAAGTATATGTGTGCAAGGTTGCTTCTGAGGTTAAACACACAGTAGTGATGGAAAGTTCGGAACGCGAACTAGATCTTTTGTGTCCCATGTTTGGACTCAACATACTAAAAATATGTAGTCAGCAATCTTAATTTCAGTCAGTTAAAACATCATTATGAACTGAAAAGACTGGAGGAGAACAGCTTAATCTGGCCGATGGCATCAGCAGGATTACAGATTTTGAGGTGTCGTATGGGTCAAACACCTGGCAGCACGAAGTAAATAGATTAACTTTTAAAAGGCATACAGTATGTATTAAATACGTTAACATAGACGAAAAACTGAGACATTTTTGCTATAACTTAAGTTAGTTTCAGTTAGTGTTGTATGTACACAATAAAGTTTCAGTTAGTTTTAGTTTTTTAGAAAAAAATATTTTTATTTTATTTCAGTTAACAAAAAAAGTTTTCGTTTTTTCGTTCGTTTCGTTAACTACCTTGATAGAAGCAACATAAAATACAATGGAAGTCAATGGCTGTTTTTTCCAACATTCTTCAGAATATCTTCCTTTGTGTTTAACAGAAAACAGGAAGCTCATACAGATTTGAAACGTGGAAGATGACAGAATTGACATTTTTGGATGAACTGTACCTTTAACATTTGTTAAAGCCATGTTAAAGAGATACTTCACCCAAAAGTGAAAATGTAATTATTTACTTTCCCTCAAGTTGAACACAAAATAAGATGTTACAAGAAAGTTGAAAACCTGCAACTGTTAGTTTTCCTACTATTGAAGTCAATGGTTACAGGTTTCCAGCTTTCTATCTTATATCCTCTTCTGTGTTCAACAGAAAATGGAAACTCAAGGTTTGGAACCACTCGAGGGTGAGTAACTCTTGAGTAAATTTTCATTTTAGGGTGAACTATCCCTTTAAATCAGCTTACTGGGTAGTTTTTACTATTTAATTGTATTTTTTTCAACCTTGTTATCGCATGCATCAAATTAAATAAGCTTCATTAAAAAAGCTTCATCATTCAGAGCAGTGTTTCTCAACCACGTTCCTGGAGGACCACCAACACTGCATGTTTTGGATGTCTCCTTTGTCTACTAGATCCTTTCAGAGGTGCACCCAGCTCTATGATGCCCCATTCACACGGGGTGTCTGTGTCAATGCTTCTTATTCGCTTTGAATGGGTGACGTCAATTGTTGCCGAACTGAATTGTGGATCTGTCAGCACCACTTCAGCGGTGTTGCTCACTATAGAAGTTGGGAATTTTTCAACTTTTCAAGCACCAAAGGAAGCGTCAGCCAATCAAAATGCCCAGCTCAGACAGTAGCCGATTGCGGACTAATTTCATTGCTGTGATGATCACGTCAGTGCCAACCTCAGACACACCCTCCATCAAGCCTTGACCCTGAAGCCCAGTGTAAATCTGCCGTAAGTTCATCAGCTCCTCCAGAAACTATATCTGGATGATGGAGGCTTTTAGCAGTGCCCAGTTTGATGTACTGTTGTCCGGTGTCGGCAAGAAGATTTCCCCTCGGGACACCAACAACAGGCACTACATCATAATCACACCCCGACAACAGCAAGCTCCTGATTGGTTAACACGGCGCAGATGTTCACTGAAGTTCAGATTTTCCAACTCGAGCGATTTAAGCATTAAGCACATCAAACGCGTGGTGCTTCATTCGTGCGAATTGAGTCATTCATGCCGCCTCATTCACGTGAAACTCACCACAGGACGTCTATTCGCGTCTCTGCATTGACTTAACATCTAAATGTTGTGCTTGACGCTTCATCCATGCATGTCTGGTGTGAACGCAGCATTAGAGTGACTTTACAATTTTTTCATTAACAAGAATATTAGTAAGGTTTTACAATTTCTGAATCCATTCAGCTGATCTATGAGTCTGTCTGAGCACTTTTAGCTTAGCATAAATCATTGAATCGGATTAGACCATTAGCATCTCACTCAAAAATGACTAAAATCTTGACTTTTGATAATTTTCCTATTTAAAGCTTGACTCTTCTGTAGTTAAATAGTGTACTGAGACCAACTGAAAATGAAAAGTTACAATTAACTAGGGCAATATGTGACTAGGAACTATAGACTTATTCCGGCAGAATAATTAAGAATCTTTCCTGCCGAACCATGCCTACAGTAGTGCAATAATATTAACAGCACCTGGAAATAACATTCATCCATACACCAAACCTGACCACCTGCTTGTATAGGGAGCATGCCTGGAAACCATGGAGACTCCCTATTTGAAGCTAGCCAACTGTCAGATGCTGCGTGATTACATTAGCAGCTATAGTCTTACTTGTTTAATAGACCAGAATGAAAGTATAGCCAAATGATCCTAGAAAACTTTTCCATTGCTCTTAGTACATGATGCAACTATAGAAAAGTCAATCTTTGAATAGGAAATTGTCAAAACACATTGATCATTTTTGAGATGCTAATGGACTAATCTGATTCAATTACTTATTCTAACCTAAGCTGGTAGAATGGTAAAACTCAATTGTTTAACCCTAGAGTGGTTAAAAGTAATTTCTCAGTCATTTCTTTGTAATTTCTTAGTGAAACGCTAATGGTCTAATCTGAATCAGTGACTTGTGCTAAGCTAAGCGAAAAGTGCTCCCGCCAGACCCAAAGATCAGCTGAATGGATTCAAAAATGCTAAAACTCTATTGTTTAACACTAGTGAAGCTGTAAATTTAGTCTATTTTTTTAAAAAAGTGGAGAGTTCCTTTAATCTGCAATACATTCTTCACTTATAATTTAAGTTAAAAAGTAAATAAAAAAGTAATTTAATCACAGTATCTAGTTAGTTTGTAACTTATCAACACTGATTACTAACAACAACAAAACTTTTCAGTCTTACTAAATTTCTGATATATCAAAGAGTTTGGAGTCAGGCAAATTGCATTATATTAAGGTAACAAACAATTTTTTTCTGTAAAATGAGTGAGGAACAATTCAAATAGTATATTTCCACTGTTTTCTTCACACAAACACACGCATACACAAACACACACCTGTGTATCTCCCTGTGTGCTTCTGTTGTTCGGCCAGAGCTGTGGTGTTTCTCCTGCTGCTGAAACTCCTGTACGTGCCGGTCAGTTTTCTCCACCTTCAGAGCTCTTTGTCTGGCCAGCCATCTGTCATCCTCTTCCTGCCGCTGGAGCATCATGGGAGTCTCCACGGGCCTGTGGCTTTTCCCAAATGGGCCACTTGAAAAAATGCTAAAGCCTGAGATGGAAGAAGGAGCTCCTGAGGAAGAGTAGGAACCAGACTGAGACACCAGCGGCGGTGCTTCTTTGGTTTTGTCTGTCGAGAGAAAGAAAAAAAAAATGCAGAAATTATGAATTCATCATTTTCAAAGCAGAGCAACTATAAATGTTTGTGTATGAATATATTATTCACATTATTATTATGAATATTTATTATAATTATTATTATTCATTCATTTTCTTTTCGGCTTATTCCCTTTATTTTTCTGGGGTAGCCACAGCGGAATGAACCGCCAACTTATCCAGCATATTTTTTACGCAGCAGATGCCCTTCCAGCTGCAACCCATGACTACATCCATACACACTCATTCACACACATACACTATGGACAATTTAGCTTACCCAATTCACCTTTACCACATGTTTTTGGAGGAAACCCAATAGAACATGGGGAGACCATGCAAACTCCTTATTATTATTATTATTATTATTATTATTATTATTATTATTTTCCAGTACTGGGTTGTGGCTGAAAGGGCATCCGCTGCATAAAACATTTGCAGGAATATTTGGCAGTTCACTCCGCTGTGACGATCCCTGATAAATAAGGGATTAAATGAAGGAAAATTATGAATGAATGACTATTATTATTATTATTATTATTATTATTATTATTATTATTATTAGACATAGCAGTAGTAGTAATTAATATTAAAATATATTTTCTTACTTTTTTCTAGTAATTGTAGCATTACTACTTGAAATACTATAGAAAGACAGACTAATTATAGCAAAAGGATCAAAATGGGAATGTTTTGCATGATATATTAATATCTAGAAGCACTGTTTGTCACCAAAAAGTGTTATTTTAGTATTAATTGTATAATATTACAGACATTTTTATAATTTTAATTAGCTTGCATTTTTATTATTTGAACAGTGTTCAGTTACTTTTCAGCTATTTAAGTTTTTGTAAATTTTTTAGTACTTATTTCAGTTAAGAAACATTTATAATATACTTTTTTTAAGTTTTCATCTAACATTTAGGTTTTTTATTTTTTTATTCAATTTATGTAATTGTCTATAAAATAAAATGTAAATATTAGATGAAAAATATATTTTATAAATGTTTTTCATTTTACTTAAAAATAATAACACAGTCCAAAAACACTCTTCAGTTGCTTTCACTGTAAAAAATGTTGGGTTTCACACAATCCATTTGTGTTGGACAACATGAAGGAATTAAGCTAATGAATACGTTTTTGCAAATTTAAGTGGATTGAACTTAAAACAATAAATCTGACCAAAAAAACTCAAGAATTGTGTTGCTTTAGCTTATTTTATACAAGTAGTCTGAACAAACAGCAAATGTCATTTTTGACATTTAAATGTTGAATAGAGTCCTGAACTGTAGCCATTATATAAGCAGCATGTACACTCATTGGCCACTTTATTAGGTACACCTGTCCAACTGCTTGTTAACGCAAATTCCTAATAAGACAATCACATGGCAGCAAATCAATGCATTTAGGCATGTAGACAATCAAGATGATAAGCTGCAGTTAAGACCGAGCATCAGAATGGGGAAGAAAGGTGATTTAAGTGACTCTGAACGTGGCATGGTTGTTGGTGCCAGATGGGCTGATTCAAGTGTTTCAGAAACTGCTGATCTGCTGGGATTTTCACGCACAACCATCTCTAGGGTTTACAGACAGTGGTTTGAAAAAGAGAAAATATTCAGTGAGCGGCAGTTCTATGGGTGCAGACGCCTTTTTGAAGCAAGCGGTCAGAGGAGAATGGTCAGACTGGTTCCAGCTGATAGAAAGCCAATAGTAACTCAATTAACCACTCGTTACAACCGAGGTATGCAGAAGAGCATCTCGGAATGCACAACACGTCCAGCCTTGAGGAGGATGGGCTACAGCAGCAGAAGACCACACCGGGTGCCACTCCTATCAGCTAAGTACAGGAAACTGAGGCTACAACTCACACAGGCTCACCAAAATTAGACGATTGGATGATAGATTTCTGCTACGACATTCGGATTGTAGGGTAAGAATTTGGTGTCAACAGCATGAAATCATGGATCCATTCTGCGTGGTATGAATGGTTCAGGCTGGTGGTGGTGGTGTAATGGTGTGGGAGATATTTTCTTGGCACACTTTGGGCCCATTAGTACCACTTGTGCATCATGTCAGTGCCACCACAAAGCCGACAAATCTGCAGCAACTGCGTGATGATCATGTCAATATGTACCAAATCTCTGAGGAATATTTCCAGTACCTTGTTGAATCTATGCCATGAAGGATTAAGGCAGTTTTGAAGGCAAAAGTGGGTCCAACCCAGTACTAGTAAGGTGTACCTAATAAAGTGGCCAGTGAGCGTACATTTGCCAAGTGTTTTATAAGAGAAGCGATTGGAAAGCATCTGAAGTAGTTTATGTGCATGAGGGTGTTTTGATCACGGGATTCACCTCAAGGTTCTCATTTATCATCTATTACACAATTATAGAGAGCAACCATCAAATCTTCTGACTTCTGAGGAGGTTTCAGCCAAATCATGTTTAACAGCTGGCGGCAGACATAATGGGCTGAAAGTGTCCTTTGGGTTTCCCCAAATATCCAGCCTTCCAGATGCAGGAAATGATTCATCACACTATATTAATTACTGATTTCCCAAGAGCGATGCAAACGGAGCATCTTCAGATACTGGGGCTGAAGGGAATGTCAGTGTTCAGAGAAATGCAACATGGGATTGCATTTCACAATCAATCATAATTTAAGTTTGAAATGTACAATAAGTGAGTGATGAGAGGTAAATCAAGTGGTGATGTATTTTTCCATTTAATATCAAGAATTAATAATTTGCTAACTTTGGCATGAGGATGGATTGTTGGTTTTGCGTTTGTTGTTAAAAAGAAAGAAAGAAAGCAAATTGAGGACTAAAATTGACAAAAAACGCATCCCCTTTAGATGAACAATATTGGGTCTACGCTACAAATTGTCAAGTAAATGAAATATTAACATTATTAACTTATTAACGTATGGTAAATAAGCTCTCAAAAGATTATTTAATTAGACAGTGCTTTAACATATATGGTCTTCATCAGGTGGCAATTATTTTTACTTGTTTTGAAAATACTTCTTGATTTAAGAATTTTTAGATACTCAAAGAATTCAGATGGAACAACCTGTAAGTGCTGTCTGACATTTGCTTAATTTTTTTTTACATTTTATTTTAATATTTTATATATACACAAAACAAGAAAGAACAAACATTAAATCTACACACAGGAGCAGAAGAAAAATACTCATTCCAGCTGCAACCCTTCCAGTGGAACTCATCCACACACTCATACACTACAGACAATTTAGCTTACCCAATTCACCTGTACTGCATGTCTTTGGACTTGTAGGGGAAACCAGAGCACCCGGAGGAAACCCACGCGAACGCAGGGAGAACATGCAAACTCCACACAGAAATGCCAACTGACCCAGCCGAGGCTCAAACCAGCGACCTTCTTGCTGTATGGCAACAGCACTACCTACTGCGCCACTGCGTCGCCCACATTTCAGACAACACATGAAAAAATGACATTTGCTGTTTGTTCAAACTACTTATTTAAAATGAGCTGAAACAACACGATTCTTGAGTTGTTTTTTTTAGCGACAACTCATTGTTTTGTGTTCAATCCACTTAAATTTGTTAACTTGATTCCTTCATGTTGTCTCAACACAAATTGATTGTGTGGAACCCAACATTTTGCACCGTGTATGTTCAGTTATTTCATTTAAAGGGATCAAAAATAACCTATTCTTTGTCATAAAAGCGATTAGTTTTATACCTACACAAGAGCCAGAGAAAAATGCTCATTTTAGAAGAAAATTTCAGACGACACTCAAAAAATATGTTTGCTGTTTGTTTAAACGATTTATTTAAAATGAGCTAAAACAACACAAATCTACAGGTTTTTTGTTTAGTTTTTTTGGTGACAACCTAATTGATTTATGTTCGGTTATGTTTGTAAAAACCAATAAGCTCACTTAATTCCTTCATGTTGTCATAACACAAATTGATTGTGTGGAACCCAGCATTTTTTAATAGTGAATGTCATGAGCTGTTTGTTCAAACTAATTTTTTAAAATGAGCTGAAACAACAAAATTATTGAGTTGTTTTGCAACAACTTAATTGTTTTATGTTCAATTCACTTAAATTTGTAAACAAATGAATAAGTTAACTTAATTCCTTTATGTTGTCCCAACACAAATCGATTGTGTGGAGCCCAGCATTTTTTACAGTGCAATTTTTGAGGGTTTTTTTGGGACAACTTAATTGTTTTGTTTTGGGACAACATGAAGGAATTGTTTGGAACCAAGCATTTCTTTGTTTGTTTGTTTGTTTGTTTTTTTTAGTCTGTTGTCTGAAATTTTCTTTAAAAATTTGCATTAGTCTCATCCTCCTATGTTCATTCATTCATTCATTTTGGAAACCCACGCGAACATGGGGAGAACATGCAAACTAACTCATTTGTTCAATTATTTCATTTTAAAGGGAACAAAAATTACCTATTCTAAGAAAAAAACCACTCAAAAATGTTCTTTAAACTGCTTATTTAAAAATAATCTGAAACAACAAAATTCTTGAGTTTTTTTTTAGACAACCTGATTATTTTATGTTCAATCTACTTAAATTTCTAAACAAATGAATAAGTTACCTTAATTCCTTCATGTTGTCCCAACACAAATTCATGTTGTGAATGATGTTTGCTGTTGTTCAAAATAATTATTTAAAATGAGCTGAAGCAACACTATTATTGCAATTTTTTTGGGTCAACTTAATTATTTTAAGTTCAATCTACTTAAAATTTGCAAAAACCAATACGTTAACTTAATTCCTTCATGTTGTCCCAACACAAATCAATTCTGTGGAACCCAGCATTTTTAACAGTGCACTTAAAGGCTTGAACGTCTGAACTCTTCATTTTGGACTAGAAACAAGACCTCTAAGCAAGGCAATATCTACACTACCTGACTAAAGTCTTGTCGTCGATCCTAGTTGTAAGAGCAACAAATAATAACTTGACTTCTAGAAGGTAGGTTTATCCGATGAATCATCTGTTGAACTGCATCTCAATCATCACAAATACTGCAGAAGACCTATTGGAACATGCAAGGACCCAAGATTCTCTTAGAAATCGGTCAAGTTTGGTGAGGGAAAAATCATGGTTTGGGGTTACATTCACTATAAGGAAGTGCAAGAGATCTGCAGAGTGGATGGCAACATCAGCAGCCTGAGGTATCAAGACATTTGAGCTACTCCACAGCCTCCACATCAAAGTTCCTGAAAAGGTGCTCCAGGATTGGCCAGCTCCGTCACCAGACATGAACATTATTAAGGATGTCTGGGGTAAGATGAAGGAGGAGGCATTGAAGATGAATCCAAAGGATCTTGATGAACTCTGGGAGTCCTGCAAGAACGCTTTCTTTGCCATTCCAGATGACTTTATTAATAAGTTATTTGATTCATTGCAGAGATGTACTGTATGGATGCAGTCCTCCAAATGATCAACTAGAAGTCAATTTATTTTTTGTTGTTCCTAAAACTTCGATAGGTGACAAGACTTTTGTCAGGTAGTGTATTACTTGCAATGCATAAACGGTAATATCCTTAAACACATAATTGATGCACTTTATTTCCTGTGTTTGTGACTGTCATACCGGGTCTGTGTGCAGTGAGTCTGTCCTCCAGCTTGGCTCGCTCCTTCACGGGCTGCCGGTGTGGAAACAGATGAGTCTGCGAGTGAGAGATCAAGTGTTTGCTGGCCGGCGGCTCGTGGCTCAGGTGGCGTTTCTCCACGGCCTTGACCGGCTGGATCTCTCTGGCGCGCTCTTTTTTAATCTCGACCTCTCTCTCCTTCTCTCTCTGCACCTCCTGCTCCCACTGCCGTTCCCGTTCAATTTCACGCGTTCTCTCCTTCTCTCGCTGCCGTTCCCTCTCCTGCTGGCGAAGCTCCTCTTCCATCTGCAGCCTGCGGAGGGTCCAAAACACACGGACGGGTGTGAGATGCAACACTCTCGACGGGAATGAGAAGAATAGAGGCCGCAGGAACACAGCGGAGTGTTGATGATGTTTTGGGGGAAAAGAGCGTGTCAAGGTGACATCTGAGCATCTTCTGCTCATATATACACATACAAAACATCTGCCAAATGTCAGAATTAGCAATGGGGTATGTGTTGTGTTAAACGTGAGGGTGTTGGCTAAAAAATCGTTGAGGAGTAGTGGTGTAACAGATCACAAATCTCACGGTTCAGATCACATTATTGTTTTTTAGTCACGGATCGGACCATTTTTCAGAGGAGGGGAGGAGACAAATGTAATTTGCTTTCCATTTATTACAAAAACAGTACAAATAGAACTTAGAACCTGTAATTTTACTAAAAATAAAATGAAGAACTAATCAGCTGAATAAAAATAAGTAGTAAAATATTCAGTACTGTGAAAAATGTACTGTCACTCCTACTGTTGCTGATAATGCTAAATATATAAATCTAACATTATTATTTGTTCGACCCATATTTAGTCTTTAGTCATATATAGTCTTATTTTCAATACAATCATTTCAATATTCACTGATTAAACATCATGCTTTATTGTTAGATGTATCATTTTTGAAGAATTATTCAGTGGCATATTGTTGATGGCTGGTTGTCACCACCTATTGGCTAAATAATGTAATTGCTGCCTACAACTTGCCTTTTTGAGCGTCATTAAATGCATATGACGGTGATTTTAATCTTTACCATAAACATTAGTGGTTACATCTAAACTATAAACTGTTATCTCAGTACTTTTGTGTTATTTGATTGTTTGTAAACTAAAGTCTGAGAGCTCTATTTTAAAGATCTAGGCACAAAGTCTAAAACGCATGGCGCAAAAGCATTGGGAGCATGTTCAAATCCACTTTTACTTTTTTAAGGACGGAAAAAATACGGTTGTCGCCACGGCGCATGGTTTATCAGGGTTGTCCTTATTCTCTTAATTAATTATGGGTACGTTTTGAGCATAACATGCATTCATTCCCTTTAAGAGTCAGTTGCTATTTACATGGCAGCGGACTTTGTAAGAGTAAAAACTGAATGCTTTAATAGCGAGAAAACAGTTAAACAAACAATCTGAGCAAGGATAAAGAACGAGCCTCCTCCATTCGGTCACTTTACTTTCTCTTTACTTTTACACTTTACTCCTTTACTTTTGTGAATAAGGAAACGATGTACACACTCCACTGAAGACATCCATTAGCCTACATATTTAATTTAGTTTGTTAAGCGCAAAGATTTGTTTCAAAACTATTTCTAAATTCAGTTCATAAGTCCACAAAGTGGTGCAAATGAAAATTAGGTTAGCACTGGTCTGAAAATAGCAACAAATCGTGGCAAATACATCTGGTGCCTTATTGCACTGGGTGTATGATAGGGCTGTGAATCTCTTTCTTGATTTTTGCGTTTTCAGATTTGAATGCAGTAATTCGAATGATTAATAAACAAATGCAAATCACCATTATTTATAATTTATGTTGCATGGGTTCTGATCTTTTACTGAATAATTGTGCAGCTTACACTGAATGCATTTATGCAGGCTAAACAAGTAGTGACAGAAAACACTTTTAATAACCTTAGAAACCCACCTCATCCCGGATAACCTATGACAACTTCTTCTGTCATCATTATTTTTTACAGCAAAGCCTAAACGCTTTCATACATGTGATTAGAATGATGCAAGAGGTGATCTCTCTGCAATCGTTACAAATTTAGGATTATTCTACAAATAAAAAAATGTATTAATCGGCAGGTCACTTGTGTTCCGAAGTGTGGGTTGTGATCCATACGAATCATGGATCAACTGTGATCCGTTTACACCCCTATTGAGGAGAGTTGTGTAATGTTATGCAAATAACATAATGTTCAATTGGAAAATAGATATTGAAGTTCGGATGATTTGCACATATGCAGCGAAATATGCAGAAGTATTTGCTAAAAAAAATTATATATATATAATTTATAATTTTACTGTATAGACCATTTTGAGGGATGTAAACAATAACAATGGTCCTAACATGTTTCCTGTTTTACATTTTTAATTTCCATTGCTTTAGAGAATTCAAAAAGCTCCACATATTGATAAATAGTCCTATGGCGGGTGTTTTAATGTAAAGTTATCATAGAATTGCCTTGCTACAGTTATGAAATAGTTTGACATAAAGCAGGAAATGTTCATGGGCCAATGACATCACCACATTGAAATGGTCTATAAATGTATTTTGTCTGTAAATGTAATTTTGAAATCAACATGTAGTCTATCAAAACTGAACAAAAATACATTATCTAAAAAAAATAACGTACAAGAACAGCGATAGAAGTACATTCTGACATTATGGGAACATTAATTTTTGTCCCCATGAGGGAAAACAGCTCATGGATGTATCAAAGCTTGGACCTGTTAAAAACACAATAATTCAGTGAATGTAAAATTTAGTTTTTAGACATTTAAAGGTGACCTATTATGCAAAAATCTGTTTTAACGGGTGTTCCAATACAGTTGTGAGGCAACAATGTGTGAATATAACCAGCTTTCAATGGTAAAAATCAATCAATTCTATTTTTCATAATCACATTTCATAAAAACAGTCTGCAGAAACACTTTGATTGACATTCTTCCATTTGTATGTGTCATCAGAGAAGGGAAGCCACGCCCATTAGTGATGATCACTCCCTTATTAGCATAAACAGCCCTGAGTGAAAAGCAGCAGTCTGCCATTAGAGTTTTAAATCATCTGCTATGGTGACACATACATGTTTATAGCTCCACCTTCTAGTAAAAAGAGGGCTGGAAGCACAATCTCATTTAAATTTAAAGCGACTGCTACCAAAACAGATCAATTATGATCAACGCATACAAGGGGCAGTTTCAAAGAGTTATAAAACATTATCTATGTGGTATTTTGAGCTGAAACTTCACATACACACTCAAGGGACATCAGAGACTTATTTTACATCTTGTAAAAAGAGGCAAAATAGGTCCCCTTTAAGACTTTTTAAAACCCAGCGGATACCCTGTGTGTGTGTGTGCACTTTTGTGTACCTGTCTGAGTGCATTGCTGTCAGTGCTGGGTGTGTGACGTCAGGAGGGTAGAAGACGCCTGGTGTGGGCAGGTGAACAGCGGATGGGTGCAGGGCCTCTGGAAGCTGGTAGTAATGTGAGCGGAGGGCTGACAGACTGTAATAATCCTCCATCCTAAGAGAGAGAGAGAGAGAGAGAGAGAGAGAGAGAGAGAGAGAGAGAGAGAGAGAGAGAGAGAGAGAGAGAGCAGCTAATGAATGCTTCCAGAAATAACCATGTCGTTCATTAACCTCTGCTCTCTGGCCCTCCGACATCAACAGCGCTGCCTATTTCTGTCAGAGCCACGCTGAGACTGATACTGTACAGAGCCAGAGAGACATACTGTAATGTTCACACAGCAAAATACAGTCCACCAGGATCAACGACTGAGACAAAGGTGCAAAAATGCTCTGACGAAGACATGTGACAGTCGGTATCAAATTTGGTCATGATATGTATAAAGTATTGTAATATTATTGACATAAAATGGGTAACAGTTTAGTTTAGGTCACAATTCATGGTATTAACAAACGATTAACTAACACTACTAGCTTAATAAACTACTTATTAACTGTTCATTAATATTTAGTAAGGTAGAAGTTGGGTTTAGCTTGTGGGTAGGACGCAAAGATCATACTTTATAACTAGCAATGAACAGTTAATATGTTAATAATAAACAGGTAATAAGCCAGTAGTTAATAGCATTAATTGTGACCTAAACTAAAGTGTTACCCAAAAATGTTTACAATATATTGTTGTGTATTACTTTACTGCACATTAATGTTTGGATTTAAATGATGATTTCGATTGCTAAAAGGTACTTAAATAACTAATTAGTAAACGCTAATGCATTAACTGGCAGCAACAGTGAGAATACACTGTGAAAATCAATTAGTTGACTTTACTTAAAAAAGAGAGTAAACTCATTGCCTTGTGATTATTAAGTAAACAAACGATGTGCATTAATATAAAACAATAAGTCAGTGAATGTATTGACTTTTTTAAAGGGCACCAACTTTTGTAAGCTGTTTGGACAGAACTGTATGTAGGTATAGTTTGTTTGTTGTTTGTATACTTTATTGTCCCTCAAGGGGAAATTGCAAACATAAGAATAAACTAAAATAAGCAAACATGCAAAAGAATTGCATACAGGGGAAAAAAAGCATAAGCACACTATCGATCAGTGATCAGCAGTCTGATTGACACCGGGATAAAAGAGCTCTTAAGTCTGTTCCGCTTCTAGCGGAAGGTTCTGTATCTTATCCCAGAAGGTAAAAGATCGTAAAATGAAAAGAGTACATGAGATGGATTGTTCAGAATTCTTATCGCTTCATTCAGAGTGCATTGCTCGTAAAGTGTTTGAATACTATAGGTATAGTATAGTGTATACTGTATACATAAATATAGCATAGTGCTGAATACTAATTGGTATAGTGTCTCCACTGTCATATTGGAGTGACAAACTCAACAAGTCTAATGTGTGTGTGTGTGTGTGTGTGTGTGTGTGTGTGTGTGTGTGTGTGTACTGCAAACAGCATGTGTGTGTGACTCATCATTTCAGAAGGGCTTGATTAAACTCCACCACAAATACAGGAAATAAACTTACTTTGTATTCTTACTAATACTAATTATTAGCTGTTTTTCAGCTTCATCCGTGTCTGTTTCTATCACTGATGGCTGTTTATTTGATGTAATGCAGGGGAAGCAGACATACATGTGGTAGTGGGCAGGGAAAAGCAGCTCATTTGCATTTAAAGCCACAGGCTGCAAAAACAGCCACACTATACTCAGACACCAAAATGAGCATATTCTGGAGGCTTTAATAAATTATCTGATGGGTGTTTTCAGCTGAAACTTTACAGACACATTCTAGAGACACCAAAGTCTTTTTTTAGATCTTTATCTTTTAAAAGGGGTCAAATAGGTGCCCTTTAAGTAATATTAACTCGTTGCATTTAAGGCAAGGAAACGCTTTTAAAGTCAAGCAACTAAACGCCTTTACAGTGTAGATATTTGTTACAAAAGTTATGTTAATGTTAGTTTAAAAAAATACAACCAAACTTAATTCATTAGCGTTAAAAGAACACTTTTTAAACATTTTAGCACTGCCCTGGAGTTAAAAATTGGAGGTTTAAATCCATTCAGCCAATCTCACAGTCTGGCGGGAGCACTTTTAGCTTAGCTTAGCAAAGATCATTGAATCAGATTAGACCATTAGCATCTTGCTCAAAAGTTTCAATAATTTTCCCTATTTGAAGCTTGACTCTTCTGTTGTTCCGATATGGCTAGGAACTATACACTTATTCAAGCATAATAACCAAAGGTTCTGACTTTCAATGGATTCAAAAATGGTCAAACTCAACTTTTTAACTCTAGCAGAGTTTAAAATGAGCCTACTATTAAAAGAAAAAAAAGTTATTTAATGTTAAATTAAAAAAATTACATCATCTAAGATTAATAAATGCTTGACAAGGACTTTTTTTATCATTAGTTCAGTTTAATACACTGATATTAACAAATGGAGCCTAATTTTAAATTGTTAAAGGTGCAATATGCAAGTTTGACACTCAGTGACTGAACTAGGTATTGCACCCGTTTCAAAACAAGTTGACAGATTGACGACACCAATAAAGGCTGATTTAAATTGTGTTCTAAATAAAAGCAACAGCATGTGATAGAAGGACTATTTTCCACATTAAAAGGAGTTTTTGTTCTAACCAACACCTGAAATTTATATTTTAGGAATGGTTTCTGTTTCTTGAAGCTAAACAACAGACAACTGACCATGATCATGACATTTATTGCCATATACTGAAAGCATCAGCAGATAGTTCACCTCAGACCTTGAAAATAAAATAAACCATTTGAAATTGAACTTTAGAACTGTGACTCAGAGCAATCCAACACATATCAGTGATTCAGCATGTACATTTAATATGGTTAAAGAGGTTTAATATGTATTAATTAGATTATAAACCTTACCATATTGTTGAAGTGCAGTGAGTGCACTATTCTGTGCTTCTGAATAGCTGTATTTAAATTTCTCTCATGTTACATCTGGTGCAAACAGCCCAATTGCATTTCAATGCAAATCTCATCACGTAGCTTGTTGTTGGGACACAGGGTTACAATGTAACCTGCTCTACTAATGTTTACGTTCATAATATTTATGTTATTTGCTAATTAATAACCACCTCATGTGGAACTGTGAATCTGCATCTCATTTCAGACACCAGAGGTCACATTTTTGGTAGCAAACACATGCCTTCTTCATGACTGAAGGCTCTCACCAAGGCAACCCGGGGTGCTGAAATATAATTGGCTAAACTTGCATAGAGCGGGTTAAATGACCAAAACAAAGACAGGCATTCCGCAATGTAACTCACATTTTCAAAGCAAATATTTGACTTCAGCATTGTTTATCAGATAAACAAGATGGTTCACGTAGCATGTTTCTTAAATATCTGCAAACATACTATGGTATTTTTACGCTTTAGAAGAGTCAAAAACTTACATACAGCACCTTTAACAATCAATAACCAAATAAAAATCTAATCAATTTCCAACAATATCTAGGGCATGTTGTTGACCAGTTTAACAAGAAAAAATATTTATGTTTGAAAATAAACCAACCCAGGCTCATTCTGAAAACGTAGTCCCGTGGACGTTTGTGGAGACCGAGAAATACGTAGCCGGGGGTACGTACTGCTGCATTTAATTTTTTTAAGCGAACACTGCGGGGCCGTGTGACGCCATTCCTTTCGGCACTTGTCGAAATCCAAAAATCCAAAATCCAAAAACGTGGTTAAAAATCAGACGAGGGCTTTCCTTTTTCTGGACGGCTTTTGTGAATCGTCGTTGGTTGGGTTTAGGGAAGGAGGAGGGTCAGCCGATTGGCCGGTCGCACGGTCAATCATTCTGTCATCCAGGTAGACAGGCGGAAGGTCGTTCGACAGCGGCCTCTGGCGGGTTTATGCGAGAACGGTGCAGGTGCGAACAGCACTTGCGAGAGACGTTCGAGACGTGGAAAAAACCCGCACAGCGGCCTCTCGCGGATTCGCAAAACAAAAACTGCAAAATTACGTACCTCCCGGGACGTATTTCGCATTCTCTAGAATTGTCCACCAGACTACGTTCTCAGAATGAGCCTGGGTTGAAATAAACAGCTTATTCACTGAACGGTGTAATATACGTAGACACCTTTATATACATACTGTACAGACACACATAAATTCTGTGTCTTGATGTGTGTTTTTGTCTTGAGTCTAAGTTGTGCATGTGCGTGTATATTATGTGTATGTGTGTGCATGTTTGGCTCACTGTCTTGTCTCCTGTGCATGATTTAATGGCTGTAATGAGGGATGTGAATCCCGGACACACACACAGATATTCACAAACTGAACAGACGAGCTCTTCTCAATGTTCATTTCCACATACAATTTAATACAAGATGTCATTACATTATAATCTGCTGGTTCAACCACATTCCGAGAGAAGATGAGCATTTGCCCCCTTTTAAAACTGAAAATTGTATCCATTTCTTAGTAAATATAAACAATAAATTTTGGTTCATTTAAAAAAAATAGTTTTATTAAGCAGCTACAGTGAAGAAAATATGTATTGAGTATGTATTGTATTCAGTCAGGTGATTGGCTAGGCCATTCTACAGCTTGATTTTCTTTATCTGAAAGCATTTGAGAGTTTCCTTGGCTGTGTTTTGGATCATTGTCTTAATGAAATGTCCACCATGGTTTCATCTTCATCGTCCTGATAATGTAGATGTTACGCAGCTAATATTATTTATAGTGAGAAAGGGCAGAGGATTGCTGAGGAACTACTGAGAGATTTCAGCTGTTGTCTGGGCTTTCACTGCTTTTCTACACCTTCCTTTCTTCCAACCCAGGCTCATTCCGAGAACGTAGTCCCGGGGACGTTTCTGGAGACCGCGAAATACGTCCCGGGAGGTACGTATTTGTGCAGTTTTTGTTTTCGCGAGTCCGCAAGAGGCCGCTGTGCGCGCTTTTTCCCGCGCCGTTCTCGTGTAAACCCGCTGGAGGCCGCTGTCGAATGACCTTCCGCCCGTCTGCCTGTCTTCATGACGGAATGATTGACCGTGCGACCGGCCAATCGGCTGACCCACCCTCCTCCGTCCCCAAACCCAATCAACGACGGTTCACAAAAGCCGTCCAGAAAAAGAAAAGCCCTCGTCCGTTTTTTACCACGTTTTCGGATTTTGACCACATTCTCACCCTGTGACGAACGTGTTGGCTTCATTTTTTGGATTTTGTTTTTGTTTTCTTACCTGATTCCTGGAACCGCTCTTCCCCGGACTCGAACCCGGTCGTCGTCGTGGTCAGCCCCTCTCTGCGCCTCGAGTACACGAAGAGCTAACCGGACAAACTGGGAAAACAGCGGGAAAGCCCTCCACACGGAGGCGAGCGGCCGGCTGGCCGGCTGGCGAGCGCCGAAGGGAACGGCGTCACACCGCCCCGCAGCGTTCGCTTAAAAAAATGAAATGCAGCCGCACGTACCCCCGGCTACGTATTTCGCGGTCTCCAGAAACGTCCCCGGGACTACGTTCTCAGAATGAGCCTGGGTTGCTTTCTTCATGTGTTCAATACATTTTCCCTGCATCATTTTTTTTTTATTATGCATAGCTTAATTTGTAAACTAATTAGATTTGTTTTCCTTGCATATATGGATTTCTTTGGTTGTTACCAACATCCAGGGAAAATCTCAAGTAAATGGCACCTTTAGAAATATGTTTTCTAAGAAAAATGGTGACCTGTTCAATACTTATTTTCCCTGCTGTATATTCATTAAATGAGTTTGGTCACCATACACTATTAGGAATAGCAAGATAATACATTTAAAATTCAAATGAGGTGTTCAAAAAAATCATGACAAACCACAAAATTTCAACTAAATAACTACAGAGTAGTGGCAAAAAATGAAGCGCACTTCTAATAACAACCCATTCAAGTGAACACACACAACAGTGAGTAATGAACACACACATTGTAAACACACCTGAAGCAGTGGCCATTGGTAGTGGTGACCAGGCAGGAATTATGGGATTTGGTGTAATGTTCGAAGAAATCTCAGTCATGGGTATTGATGGGCTGTACGGAAATATGCTAATTAAGTTGAAATCCGAATCGCAATCGTGATTTGAAACGTTGTGGTTAGCTAAGAGGCTGCAACATGGAATTTATATATGTTATTTCCTTTGCCCCACCCAGAGCAAAAGCATGACTGCCGTCTGTGTGACAGTCTTACTAGCCAATTGAGTGAGCGCACTTTTGTTCTGCCCAATCAGAACTTTTCAATCAGCCTCTTATCAGCCATGTTAGTTTACTGAGTGTTCTGTATTTTTATAGTTATCATTTTTTTGGTTTGTATAATAAGCTACATTATCTCCCTAATTAGAGTTAAACTTGTTTACAAACAGGTAAGGCCATTTTATGTGTGCTTACCATTAGCTCTAGAGAAAAATGAGTTTCATTTCTAGATATTTAAAAACAAATTTGAATAAATGTTGGGAGTAAGTTAAGATCTTTTCAGCTCCTTTTCTTAACTACCACTCACTTCATTTTAGCAGTAAGAAGCTACAATACAGATTATTGAGCTGAAGATGGACAACAAAATGAAATCACAATCGCAACATGTCAAAAAAATTGCAATTAGATATTTGCCCAAATCACACAGCCCTAGAATAGAGTGCTGTTTATTCTCTCTTCTAGAACTAGGGATTAAACCAGTAACCTTGGAGGTACAAATCAGATTCACTAACTATTTGGCCACAACTGTCCCCTTCTAGAGCTGCAAATGGGCAGAAAATTTTCAGTAAACTTTCTGAAACTTTTCAGAAAGTATTCATGAGAGCTTCAGCATGGATATCATTTCATATTTTTCAATTGAAAAACTTAGCCGGAATATATGTGAATTTACAAGAATTTATGAGAATTAATTAGAAATTTTAGGAAAATGTATATAAACTGTATCCTATACAAACATAAATATAAACAAATTGTTTTGTCATATGCTAGTCATCAGCTGACAAGCATACAAATTAATCAGTTACAGAATCAGTAAGTTGACACATGCAAAATACTACTGTTTTACTTTAAAGACATTTTTCACTTTATTTGCAAGTGGAACAATGGGTAGCCATTGCCTAAAGCAGTGTTTCTCAACCACGTTCCTGGAGGACCACCGGCACTGCATGTTTTGGATGTCTCCTTTGTCTGTCACACCCATTGCAGGTCTTTCAGTCTCTGCTAATGAGCTGATGATCTGAATCAGGGGTGTTTGGTTAAGGAGACATGGAAAATGTGCAGAGCTGGTGGTCCTCCAGGAACGTGGTTGAGAAACACTGGCCTAAAGGTTATAAAAAAAAATTTGGACTTTAGATTTGAGTCTTGGCATAACAAGGGACTATACACTACTTGGGACTATACAGTCTTGTCATCGATCTCAGTTGTAAAAGCAATAAATAATAGCTTGACTTCTAGTTGATCATTTGGAAAAGTGGCAGAAGGTCGATGAATCATCTGTTGAACTGCATCCCAATCATCACAAATACTGCAGAAGACCTATTGGAGCCCACATGGACCCAAGATTCACATAGAAATCAGTCAAGTTTGGTGAAGGAAAAATCATGGTTTGGGGTTACATTCAGTATGGGGGCGTGTGAGAGATCTGCAGAGTGGATGGCAACATCAACAGCCTGAGGTATCAAGACATTTGTGCTGCTCATTACATTACAAACCACAGGTCAAGGTGCTCTAGGATTGGCCAGCCCAGTCACCAGATATGAACATTATTGAGCATTTAGTAGTTAAAATGAAGGAGAACGCATTTAATATGAATCCAAAGAATCTTGATGAACTCTGGGAGTCCTGCAAGAACGCTTTCTTTGCTATTCCAGATGACTTTATTGATAAGTGATTTGAGTCATTGCAGAGATGTATGGATGCAATCCTCCAAGCTCATGAGAGTCATACACAATATTAATTATTTTTCCACTGCAGCATGACTTTATATGCTTTACTGTACATTATGTCTGTTAAGAGACAAGACTTTTGTCTTAGGAAAAACAGACCTTACTGCCCTAATTAAATACTTAAAAATAAAGACATGATCATATTTTATTTTGGTAAAAAAAAGAGTAAATTAGAGGCTTTTGCCTTTCATATAAGCCACTTCTGATACCAAATGATCAACTCGAAGTCAAGTTATTATTTGTTGTTCCTAAAATTTGGATAGGCAACAAGACTTTGTCAGGCAGTGTAGTTGGTGAATAAATACCACTCTTATGCTAGTTAGCTACAGTATAAACACTAGTTATTTGCTATCTCATTTTAACACCATTTATAAAATATATTCACTTAAATAATACCAAAACATTTACCGTATTTACTTGCTCTATTAACTCATTTCAACTATATGCAATTATAGAATTTTTGTAAATTCCCTTTAATTCTTATTATATTCCCATGGAAAGTTTCCAGCTTTGAAAATTTCTGGAATCATGCAACCCTATTCCTCTCTATGTAGAACCACAGAAAAACTGCACCACTCACCTGTATGAAGCAAGCGAGGGGTGAGGCAAATATCCTGAGTGAAAGTATGCTAGAGCATCTGCAGTTCCTGGGTTGAGCCCTAGAGGCAGGAGAGGCATTCGCAGCTCTTCAGCGGAGGCGTACGGACGGAAACCATCGCGAACATACTCCTCCTGAGCCCCTGCTAGCAGCATGTGAGGAACCTGTTGGGACAGACTGAGGGAGAAGAAGCAGACAGACAGTTGATGAGAAACCTGACCGCTGTAGGACATACAGGTGTGTAGATTTGTGCGGTACTGACTGAGCTTGCAGACGGGGGTCCTGCATGAGGGCACTCGGGGTCATGCTGAATGGGTGATACGGAGGGAGGGAGAGGGAGGGCTTTTCCTGGGCTGGTAAAGGTCGATCTGAGGCCAAACGCTCCTGGCCAGACAATCTCAGTCCTGCATCAGCCTATAAAGAGAACAAAAACATTACTTTTAGGGCATCATGGGAAGAATATCTGCAGATATTTTTTGAATGAAAATCTATTCATTAATTTCATTTGAATTTTTAAAAAACATTCAGCATCCAGCAGACAAGTATCAATAAATATTGAATCTGTGGCTGTGTTTGCATCATTTTTAAGGGGTTAGTTCACCCAGAAATGAAAATGACATTTTATTATTATTATTATTTACTCACTCCCATTTCATCTTCAGAAATTAATATATTTTAAATTAAATTATTTATTACTACAAATTATTTATATATATATATATATATATATATATATATATATATATATATATATATATATATATATATATATATATATATATATATATATATATATACAGTTGAAGTCCAAATTATTAGCCCCCCTTTGAATTTTTTTCCTTTTTAAATATTTCCCAAATGATGTTTAACAGAGCAAGTAAATTTTCACAGTATGTTTGATAATATTTTTTCTTCTGGAGAAAGTCTTATTTGTTTTATTTTGGCTAGAATAAAAGCAGTTTGAATTTTTTAAAAAACATTTTAGGGTCAATATTATTAGCCCCTTTAAGCTATATTTTTTTCGATAGTCTACAGAACAAACCATCATTAAACAATAACTTGCCGAATTACCCTAACCTGCTTAGTTAACCTAATTAACCTAGTTAAGCCTTTAAATGTCACTTTAAGTTGTAGAAGTGTCTTAAAAAATATCTAGTCAAATATTATTTACTGTCATCATGGCAAAGATTAAATAAATCAGTTATTAGAAATTAATTATTAAAACTATTATGTTTAGAAATGTGTTGAAAAAATGTTTTCTCCGTTAAAAAGTTTATTGGGGAAAAATAAACGGGGGGGTTAATAATTCAGGGGAGCTAAAAATTCTGACTTCAACAGTGTGTGTGTGTGTGTGTGTATATATATATATGTTGACTTTTTAAGAAATGTTGGTAACAACCAAAGAAATTTACAAATTAAGTGATGTGTAGTAAAATGAAATGACACAAGAAAAAAGTATTGAACACATGAAGAAAGGGAGGTGTAGAAAGACGGTGTAAGCCCAGACAGCAGCTGAAATCTCTTAGTAGTTATTCAGCAACTCTCTGCCTTCCGTCATTGTAACTGAATATTAGCTGCTTCAGTCCAAAAATTACATTATTAGGATGATGAAGTTGAAAGCAGGGTGGACATTTTAGCAAGACAATGATCCAAAAAAGCCAAAGAAACTTTCAAATAGCTTCAGAGAAAGAAAATAAAGCTGTAGAATGGCTCAGCCAATCACCTGACCTAAATCTAATAGAAAATACAAAATAAGGATTAGTTTGGGTAGATGAAACCCACAGAACCATCAAGATTTTAGCAGAAACTAGTTATTAAAACTATTGTGTTCAGAATCGTGTTTAAAAATCTTCTTTTCGTTAGACAGAAATTGGGGGGGAAACTAATAATTCAGAAGGCCTACTAACTTCGGCCATATAAATAGTTGAAATAAACAAGATTTATTTCAATTCTATCCAACTACAGAATTTTTGTAAATTCCCAGTTTATTCCCACTAATACCCAGTATATGTCTTTATTGGTTCACTCGGAATAGGAAGCTAAGAGAAGACTTTTGTGTATGCATCAAACAAAAAACAACTTAATTTAACAGTTCCTTCTACCCAGTGTCAGTATATTGCGCACATTCACATATTACCCCTTAGATAGCTGTGCGTGACTTCCTCTGAGTTTGAAAAAAAGCACGGACGCATCTGAGGCAATACATCAGCATGTGGCCGAGCATGATACGCACAGCATTTTTGTGAACGTGCGCAATATACTGACACTGAGAAGAATTAACTGTTGAATAAAGTCAATTTTTTTATTGATTCATTAATTTTCCTTCAACTTAGTCCCTTTATTTATCAGGGGTTGCCACAGCAAAATGATCCGCCAACTTATCCAGCGTATGTTTTACGTAGCGGATGCCCTTCCAGCCGCAACTCAGTAATGGGAAACACCCATACACTCTCACATTCACACACATACACTACAGCCAATTTAGTTTATTCAATTCACCTACACCGCATGTCTTTGGACAGTGGGGGAAACCAGAGCACCTGGAGGAAACTCACGCGAACATGGGGAGAACATGCAAATTACACACAGAAATGCCAACTGGCCCAACCGGGACTCGAACCAGCAACCTTCTTACCATATTTTTGTTTAATATGGGCACAAAAGTTTTCTCGTAGCTTCATAATATTCCAATTGAACCACTGAAGGCATGTAGGACTGATCTGAGGTAGATTTTTGGAACCTTTCTGGACGATTTGAGTACTGTATATGGAGGATGAGGGAGCTCTCAGATTTCACCTATAATATCTTCATTTGAGTGATTAATGATAGTGTCAGGCAGAGATGCATAGTAACGAAGTAGAACTACTTCACTACTGTACTTAAGTATTAAAAGGCAGTATCTGTACTCTACTGAAGTATTGTTTTTTTTCTCCTACTTCTACGATTACTTCAGTACATATTTTCGATGAGTTTAATACTTTTACTCCGATAGATTTTTATGTGCTGCATCATTACTCGTTATTAGGGGTGTCAAAATTATTGATATCGGTTCAGTAATAGATCATAACCGGTTATTGCGTACTGACGTCATTTATCTCCTACGCGCGATGATGCAGTAGAATACTATGGCGGAGGCATGGGCGAGTAAATAGCGCTCTTACTACAATGAAGGCGGCACAGCACACGAGCCGCTTTTTCACGACTAACGTTACTGAGAAATGCTGTAAAACTCCATCTGTGCCTCTCTCTCTCTGGACGTTGACCCACTGGTATGTTTGTGAGGTAACTTTTCCTCTACTCTTAGCTGTTAAAGCAATACTTGTGGATCCTGACACAAGCGAGCCTGAGGTGCAAGTTTTCTCCACTGTGTCTATTATGGATTACCTGTGATGATTGCGCATACAGACTGTAACCGCAGCTGTTCTTCCCGCCATCGGTGAACAGCACTTTCATTTCTAAAGCCGATAGCAGCCCTTTCTGTTGAGCAGGTGAAGAATAATCAATCATAGGGGTGTAAGACCTTGCCTGTCAGCCCTCAAAAAGCAAGCGGGATAATATTTACATTAGTTTATTTGCTATAAATGCTCATGCTGTCTTCGGTGCATGAGTTTTGTTTGATACATTCAGAGAGAGTGTTTCCTTTGAGCAGGTCAAATTAGGGGACAGTTCATATATCTTACTGCTGTATTAAAGAGCAAAATTGCATTACAAATAATATATAAATATATTTATAGATTTTAATAAAAAAATGATTGTGTAAAAGCATCGTCAATGCACCAAGATGCACCAAAATATCGAATTGAACCGAATCGATGGTATGATAATCGTAACCAAACCAAACCGTGAAACCAGTGTTGATTCACACCTCTACTCGTAACAATTATAGACCGTTTTCTTGGCTACTGCATGGAGGGTGCCATAGTGACCAGCATCTTCAGGTAGAATGTTCAGAACTTCCACTTACAACCGGCAATTTGCGATGGACCTTTCAACTTTGAAAGGTGTGTGTTAAAGCTGTTATAATCTGTCAGCTCTGTGGTCCAAGCGCAAGAGAAAAACAGTATCGTAAGCCATATTTCTTTTCGTTCTCCTTAATCACGTGCCCCAAAAAAAGATATTTAAAATAAACAAAACAATATGATGTCTTTTGACTGCTTTCTTTAATAACTACATTACACAATACTTGTACTTTTACTTTCAGTGCTTGAGTAGTAAATTTTGAAATAAACTACTTGCAATACTTGAGTACAAAAACATGTTGAATACTTTAGTACTTCCACATAAGTATGGTGCTTAAAGAGCACTTCAACTTCTACACAAGTCAATTTTTGATAGAGTACTTGTACTTTTACTTAAGTCTGGGTCTCTAGTACTTTATACATCTCTGGAGTCAGGGCATTGGAAAGACATGAGGATTTTCATTTTTTGATGAACTATCCCTTTAACAGCATCTTAATTCAACCGCAAACAAATGTTCATTATGTGAATTGAGACGGCAAGGGTCTGCTGGTGTGGTCGCGAAAAACAGAAGAAAGGCAGCAGTGAATTTCCGGCGCTCTGGCTCCTCTGTGCCATCTCTACAGAGGACTCTTTGTGTTAACAGAGAGAGGCCAGTTTGATCAGGGGAAAGTGCCTATTGTCTCTCTTCATGTCCCTTGACTGCAGGGTTAAATACACTCACAGAGCCACACAGAACGACAACACACACACATACAATCACACACTCATGGCATGATCTTGCTGTCGCGCCTGAGAGAGACTGAATTAGCAGACACACAGGACACCCACAGATCAGTCCATTTGCGCTAATCCAGGCCAGTTGAAACCCTGTGCTGCTATTCAGAGCGGATGCACATGGTCGAGCCCTCCTGACCACACAAACACAACAGCAGCCCTGAGGATAAGAGCTCTGGAGAGACCGGACTGCTCGTGTCGATTAGGAAAAAACATATGGTTTTCTTTCTTCAAATGAGCTCACACATGATCAGACCATTTCTCATGTCAGTTTGAGGACTTGCTTTAAATGTTCCTATTTAGCATCGTGAACATGTCTGTTGACTATTCCAATCATAACATGTTTTTTTTTTTTTGTTAAGGAACAATCAATTTACTTGGAGATATGCTCATTTTACAACTTTGCTAGAGTTAAACAGTTGAGTTTAACCATTTTTGAATCCATTCAGCTAATCTCCAGAGCTGATGGCAGAGCTTTTAGCTTAGCATAACCCATTGCATCGTATTAGACCATTAGCATCTTGCTTAATTTGTTTTCAAAAACAGTTGGTCTTACTTCACGATGTAACTACCAAACAGCCAAGCTTCATATAAGAAAATTATTAAAACGTTTTTGGACATTTTTGAGTGCAATGCTAATGGTCTAATCAGATTCAATGATCTATGCTAAGCTAAGCTAAAAGTGCTCCCACCAGACCAGGAGATCAGCTGAATGAATTTATAAATGATAAAACCAAACTGTTAACCTCTAGAAGATAAATGGATACATATATAGATGGATGGATGGATGGATGGATGGATGGATGGACGGATGGATGGATGGATGGATGGATGGATGGATGATATATAGATAAATGGATAGATGGATGGATGGATGGATGGATGGATGGATATATAGATAAATGGATAGATGGATGGATAGATGGATGGATGGATGGATGGATGGATGCATTGATAGATAGAGGGATGGAGAGATGGATGGATTGATAGATAAATGGATGGATGGATGGATGGATGGATGGATGGATGGATGGATGGATGGATAGGCGAATAAATAGACGGATAGATAGATGGATAAATGGATGGATGATTGGATGGATGAATGGGTGGACAGCTGTTAACCTCCAGAAAAGTTGTCAAATGTGGCCATGTCCATAAGAAAGTGCAATGTTCCTTTGCTGT